>NC_061111.1:241984822-242212564 GCF_002878395.1 Capsicum annuum | reverse complement strand
TTTTTCTTAACAATCATCATATAAGTTAATTAATTAATCCAATATTGTGACTTTTTTTATTATATAACAAATAAATAATTTTAAAAAATAAATTTAAAAAGAAAAATGGTGAAAAGTCATGATCAATTATTAAAATCAAATAATCGTTCTTTTACGGTTATAAATTGTGTTTATCATTTATTTTTTTATTATTTATTTACGAACCATTTTTCATATTAGATAATCGAAAAGTCATGTCTTTTCACCTTCTCAATAACAATAATCCTTTTTTATTAATAACCATTTTTTGTAACATACGATCGATCTGTCACATCAGATTAACCTTTGTTGCCACAAACGCTCAATCCCTACCACCAACCGTCGACTTGTTGAGAATAAGGAATAAACAGAATGATAATTAAATACTTACTAAATAAGAATTAAAATTTCAAAGTCGACCACCAAACATAGATTTTGAATCCCTTGGGTAGATCCGATATTCAAAAAGAGGTAACCTAATTATTATTACTACGATTATTATTATCATTACTATTATTATTATTATTACTATTATTATTGTCAACCAGACAATTTTCATCCGGCAGCAGCAAGGCCCTCCTCAGCCTTGCTCCGAAGTCGACCAAATCCCTCTGGAGTTCATCAAACTTCCTTTGAAGTTCCCGTAAGGACTTGATATGAATCTTCTTGTACGAATCTGGATCTACCATATTTGTATTGTAAGTGTAGTAGAATGAACGAGTGAGTAAGGAGGGACCTATTTATAAATGATTGAATTGGAAGGGATTAGTCAAACAAAAAGCCACAACTGTTCATATCCCTTAATTAAATAAAACTGGTGACTTTTCGAATATGTAAATTGAAAATAAAATGGATCTAAATACAATATTTTATCTTTTATTGTATTTCAGAAAGAAAAGAAAATTGCTTTAAAATAAATCTAACAGATGGGTAATCTGTTGCAAAATATATTCTATCTGTCGTAGAACTTACAACATATTGAAAATCTATTGCAACAAATGGATATATTTGTTTGCTTTTCCAACAGATATGTCATATGTTGCAATAGATTGATCATCTGTCATAACAGATGTCTGTAATTCTTTCACAATTTAAGCAGATGTGGAATTTGTTCCAACTTGCTAGGCATCTGTTTATTCAATTTAAGCCATAGATGGGCTAGGAAGAATAAGGTGCATGCAGATGGATTGATCCACTGTCATGTGTGGGAGTTAAGTATCACTGATAAGTTCATCGGGACAACACACACAAAGTACAATGTTTTTGTGAATGCAATTTTTAACCGATTAGGCACTGATCATTCAAACAAGATCCTGTATTGTATAGTTAAGTTTGATGGGTTTGAATTGATAAGGCTGAGGGGCCCATGAACATGGTGCAAATACCTTGTTATGAATTATTGAAGGTTGCTGCTCGTGTTTACACGTGTCAAGTTTTGAGAAGGGATCAATATTTGGTGTTATTGTAGAGATCCAATAGTGATTGGACTTAACTTTAAGTGTGCATTGGACTCTAAGAAGGCTTTCGAAGCCTCACATTACATCAAATAAGAACGGAAAACCAATAGAAATTCCCCTGACCTAAATTTATATGGAAGGGTTGATCGAGAAGATAATTATATGCCAGAAGAAGTCGAAGGAGAATGCCTGTGAGGGAAAGAGGAGTTGATGAAAGACTACATCATATGAGATCTAATTGAAGATGAGACATCGGGTAGAAAGTAACTTCTAGAGAATCTGGCCGATGAAATTATCTTAAAACATGAGAAATCTGAATCAAGTGCAAATATGAAAGTGTATCCGGTAATGTAAATTCGTTTGTTATCTCTGAAAAATAACGGATATGGACATCACCTAGATAGAAAATAGCAGAAGATAAAGAAAGCAACCTTACGGGCATCGAGGGTTGAAATGATGTACAGTAAGTCAAGAAAGCTTGCGCCAACAACAACTGCAGTTAAAGTAAAGAATCTAAGCGAAGGCAGCAATTTTTGAATTTTAAATTGCATCCCATTCCTTTTTATTTGTAGTTTTGATTAGGTCCACTGCTTTTAAATTGATCGAAACCACAAATGAGATTAAAAGACAGATTGAGTGTCATTACTTCCTTAGCAGTATGGATTAATTGATTGTGTTTTCTTTCCATAGCATGCTTTCAACATTTCTTGGACAAGATCAGAGACGTTGTAGTAGGTGAATCTCAATAATTTTCAATCTTGTCGATTTGGTATTCAAGCTTGTTGTTGCCATCTTTGAAGTTGGTATAGAGTTCCTGATCTCTTGTGAGCTCGATCAGGAACAGTTTCTCCTTTGAAGTTGTGGCATTAAAGAAGGCCTTTAGAACACTTTCTTCAGAAGCCTTAAAGTATACATGGAGGGTCGTTGTGTTTATTTTAGGTCAAAATGTGTTGATGAACATTGAAGATGTGGTCCCAACCATTGAATAGCTCACTTTTATTGAGCGTTTCTCAATGCAAATTGCTCAACCAACCTTCAAGGGATTTTAAAAATTAATAAGCAAGGAGTTACGTAACGTTTGATCTAAACCGACTCTACCAAGCCTATCAAACATTATGTAACTCCAGGCTTATTACCCTATCAAAAAACTTTGCCTAAGTTAGTGGACAAATCAAACGAGCTCAATCTCTCAGCCTTTCTGCTGATCGCTCTTCTCTAATATAGATGACAAGATATTTTCCCTGCAAAAGTCTACATTGTCAGCAGAGATGCTTGCCATAGCAAAAGTGGCATTATCAACTCCTCTGCCTTGCTCAAGTATCTGAAAAAGAAAAATTTCAACTCCTCTATCTTGCACTGTTGAGCAATGTACAAGGGCCACAGAAGAACTACATGAGCTGAAAAAGGTGAGAAGATAAAAATGGGAGGAATAGGAAGGATAAACTAAATGGTAGATTTAGTTCATCTTTGTTTGATTTGTTAAAAAAATAAAATGCGAATACAAATGAAAATATTTCTGTGTTTTCTCGTTCAAAAAAAAAGGCAAAAATATTTTCATTTGCATTTGCATTTTATTTGTTTAACAAATCAAACAAAGATGAACAAAATCTAGCATTTTGTTTGTCTTTCCTATTCCTCCCCTTTTTATCTTCTCACCTTTTTTAGCTCATGTTATTCTTTTGTAGCCCTAGTACATTGCTCAACAGTATAAGATAGAGGAGTTGAAATTTTTCTTTTTCGAATACTTGTGCAAGATAGAGAAGTTGATAATGCTGCTTTTGTTCTGGCAAGCATTTCTAGTAACAGTGTAGACTTTTGCATGGCGGATATCTTGTCATCTATATTGGAGAAGAGCGATCAGCAGAAAGGATGAGAGATTGAGCTTGTTTAATTTGTCCACTAACTAGGGCAAAGTTTTTTTTATAGGGTAATGAGCTTCTACAATGCCACAACTTCGAAGATAGTGTTCCTGATCGAGATCACAAGAGATCACGAACTCTATACCAACTTCAAAGATGGTAATGACAAACTTGAGGATCAAATCGGCAAGCTTGAAAATTATCAAAATTCACATACCACAGCAAGTCTCTGATCTTCTCCAAGGAATGTTGAAAGCATGTTAAGTCAAGTAAACACAATCAACTAATCCATATTGCTAAGGAAGTAATGACACTCAATCTGTCTTTCAATCTCATTTATGGTTCTGATCAGGTCAACGGTAATGGACCTAATCAAAATCACAAACAAAAAGGCATGTGATGCAATTTAAAATTCAGAAATTATCGTTTTTTCCTAGTGTAACACCCTGATTTTCTAAACTGGAATGCTACATGGTGCTTATGATTCTGAACGACCACAAGCTAACCCATGATTGATATCTATACCTGTACACTACAATATATGACATAATAATGCGGAAAAATATGAACAATAGGCCATAAGGTTCAACTGAATAAAATATCTGACAAACATAATACCCATATGGGTGGCAAATACCCAAAAACAATTTAAGTCTGAATCAAATCTCAACTAAATCTGAAATCCTCTAAATACTATCTAAGTAAGGAGTTGAAGGAATATGTCTCCAACTAACTCCATCTAGTAAAACTAAAATAATAAATGAAATAAAATAATATTGTCCACGAATGGATAAGGACTCACTAAAACTTTGTGATTGGAATACTACTGCTGATCTGGAACACGTGTCTCTGAACCTATGGTGTAGCATAAGAGAAAGAACCATAGCACAAATGTGTCAGTACGTCTAAATGTACTGAGTATACGAGTGAGGTAAGCTAAATGCAAATGGTTATATCCATGAACAATGCTGACTAATATGAATGTGAGAATACATACATGCATAAGCAACTATAACTAAACTCGTGGTGATACTGAATACTGACAACATGACTTTACTGATACTGAGATACTGAATAGATAAATTTCTATTTCTGATAGTTCAAATTATGAAGAACTGGTCTGATTGACTGTGTCTAACAGTCTTGAAACTGAATACTGATAACATAAGCTATGACAACTGATATAACTGATATAACTGTGATGATCGACAAGACTGATGTAACTGATACTGAGCAACTGTATTTAACAGTTTGAGTTCTGATGGAACTATTTGAGTTCCGTTCTATATGGAGTAACTGAATTTGAGATCAGTCCTATCTAGCGGGTGATCTTTAAATTTGATGATTCTGATACTGATTAACTATAGTTAAGACAGTCCTGTCTAATGGGTGATCTTGAAGTCTATTTAAAATGATAAGGATTGACTGTCTATAAAAATACTGAATTTGTACTACTGAACTGATTTGACTGTATCTGGCAGTCCCGAATCTATAATTAAAATTATGGGATGTATTCATCTAACCGACACACCCCATGCTAAGCTGACTGGGGTCCAGTCTCTACCCTAACTGGAAGGGTGTCAGTACTATGCCACCAATCAAGACAACTGCTGTGAAGTCAATCCTAATCTAGCGGGTGTGTAACGCCCCGAAAACGGGACCTGAGGCATCACACGATGCTTAAGGCTACAAGTAGCCCCAAGCTAACCCTTTTAGCTGTTTTTTTACCATTCAACACTTATAATCAAAGTCATCATAATTAAAACATATAAACATCCTCCATAATATCATACTACAATACGAATGAAATACGGAAAGTAACAAAATACGACATCTCTGACAAATCTGATCAATCTATCTATCTAGTCTGACAAGCCTCTACTAAACTGTATATCCATGATCCATTGGGACAAACCCCAACTGACCCAAACTCAGGAAATAAACTGAACGACTCAAAGTAAATGAGGAAATTTGAATAACTAGTCCTCAGACCATGAGGACTTATCACTGCAGAGGATGTAGATCAATGTGCTCGGATAATCACGGTCAAACCTAGGAATGAGCACCTGAACCTACATTATAGGGAAAATATAGCCCACATGCGAACATGTGGGTCAGTACCATGGAATATGTACCGAGTACATGGGGGTGCATGAAATAAACATATTTATATGCATATATATATTTATATATATATTTAACGATCATGTGATAAGTTTTCTTTTCAAATCATGCAGGACATTTGTAAATGGCTCATAAAGCTTGAAAGAAATCTAAAATCTGAAATCATACACAATGAATGGTAAAACATGCCAATCAGGATATCATAAGCCATTACACTTAATCCAAATATCAAGATTCTTTTTTATTCTCTCATCAAGCAATTTTAGTGAAATCTGAAATATTGAATACATCATAAATCTGCATTTCAAATCTCTTTTAAATCAGTAAAATCAATCTAAGAATGAGGGACGACTCTTTGGGAGGTTCTTCTAACCGACATGTACACCATGTGAGCACCCATGATGTCCCACAACTTGCCCCCGTAAGGTTAGGGCTGTCCTACCCCTGCCATCGGTGTAGAACAATCTCATGTCAGTGATAACTATCTCAATTTTCCATATATAGTGGAAGTCAATGTCTCAACCTATGGTGGCACGTAGTTCTGGGGTATGAAATTATGGTAACATACCCAACTCGGTGCTAAATACTACTCCTAATACTATGCTCAAAAATCTCAAGAAAAATCCACTTTAAGGGTAATCTCATATTTCTTAAGTTAAATAAATGATAAAATCCGTAACTCATTTCATAAAGTGGATTTTAACTATGTTGTGACCAAAAGGTCAAATCTTTCTATACTTCATCAAAAATAGTCTAAACATGGGTGCATATAGCATATAATTCTCAAAACAACAATCTCAATGTGGGTTAATGACCCATATAGCGATACTTAATCAAAACATTTCAACATTTATGCTTTATATAACAAGCATGCATAATTTATACGAAAATCTGAAAAATTTTAGCCTTTAATCATAACAATAATCTCAAACTCATGGATTTTATTTCCTAAACATTCAACATAATCATAGTATCTTGAACAACAACATAGGATAAGATTTATCACTTCAAATTCATGATAAAACATGTAAAAATCATGTATCTTTATAAAATAATGCAAACTTTGGGCACAAGAACGAAAGGGTGTTCTTGTTCATAACCCCACATACCTTTATGGTAACGAATTCGTTGAAAGATTAGACCCTCAATGTTGATTGTGTAACCCTAGTTGTTTTTCTCCTTTAGTGCTCTTGGATGATGAACTTAGACTGATAATAGGGTTATGATATGTTTAGAATCTATTAAATTCGTAGGGTTAAGTTTAGGGGTGTGTAAGGAGTGCCAAAAGAATTAATTGCCCTCAAAATAACCCAAAAACGGAGTGTTTAAGTCACTTGAAACCATAAGATATGCGCCGCATATGATATCGCATATATTTACATAGGCGCCGCATATGATATTGCCTATATTTACATAGGCGCCGCATATGATATCGCCTATATTTACATAGGCGCCGCATATGCTTTCCAGTGGACATGTGTGATTGGTTAGGCGACGTACTCTACTTCGTAAAGCCATAACTCCTAGCTCGGGTGTCGAATTTGGGTGAAATTGGTATCATTGGAAAGCTAATTCGATTCTCTATAATTTTGAGGGTAGAAATATGCAGAAATACCACATATTTATCAAATTATGCTAATTCAAAGATTACCCTTGTGTATTCAAACACTAAAACTTGATGGATTTCGAAACTCTTAGCTTGTGCTACCTTAAGTGGCTCATATAACCACACTTAACACATCATAAGCTCTCTTATAACTAGGGTACTCTTGGTAATTTAGGTGCCCAAATATGGCTTACAAAATTGGGATTTTCACATATACGAACAATGATTCGTTTTCTAGCTTAGGAAAGTGCGGGGTATTACAATATCTCCCCCTTGGGCATATTCGTCCTCGAATGACGCTGGGTATACTAAGAGTAAGGAGAAAATGAAGGGTACACAGCTGAAGAAACTTGCTAATATTGCCTCTATTTTATTCTACATTTTGAACACAACAAAGGGTGCATCACTCATGAAATCATAATTGAATAGTATAAAATAACTGCTGAACTACTGCAATTCTGCATAGAAAAGGAATGATTTAAAGCAAAATGGTACCTTCAGCTAGATCGGAGCTTATGGAAAATAAGTGCGGGTACTTGGATTGCATATCCGCCTTAGCTTCCCACGTTGCACCCTCAACGGATTGGTTTCACCACAACACCTTGACCAAGGGAATTTTGTTCCTTAGTCTTCGGACTTGGTGATCTAAAATCTCAACAGGAACTTCCTTAAAAGTAAGACTATCTTGCACATCATGGTTTTCTAAAGGATCTACAACAACACAATCACCAACGTGTTTCCTAAGTATGGATACATGGAAGACAGAGTGAATGGAAGATAACTTTGAAGGCAACTCAACCTCATACGCTACCTTACCAACACGGCTAAGAACTCTGTAGGGGCCAACATAACGGGGACTAAGTTTCCCTTCTTTCTGAATCTCTTCACTCCCTTTATGGGTAAAACCTTCAAACACACCAAGTCACCAACTTCAAATTCAAGATCTCTTCTCCTCACATCAGTATACGACTTCTGACGACTCTGTACATTTTTTAATCTTTCTCTAATCACTTTGACTTTTTCCATAGCTTCAAAGACCAAATCAGGACCACTCACAGCCACTTCACCCACTTCAAACCAACCTATGGGTGACCTACATTTCCTCCCATACAAAGCCTCAAATGGAGCCATGCCAATGCTAAAGTGAAAACTGTTATTGCAAGCAAACTCTATCAACGGTAAATGCTCATCCCAACTCCCCTTAAAGTCAAGATCACACACTCTTAACATATTCTCTAAGGTCTAGATGATCCTCTCAGCCTGACCATCTATCTGCGGATGAAAAGGAGAACTCAAATGCACTTGGATACCAAGACCCTTCTGAAAAGCTCTCCAAAACTGCGAAGTAAACTAAGTACCCCTATCTAAAATGATGGACAAGGGAACTCCATGCAATCTGACTAATTCCCGAATGTACAATCTAGCGTAATCCTCAGCAGTATAAGAAGTATGCACAAGCAAGAAGTGCACAGACTTAGTCAATCTATCCACAACAACCTAAATGGAATCATGATGGTGTCGGGAAGAAGGTAAACCAGTCACAAAATCCATGTTTATATCTTCCCACTTCCAAGTGGGAATACCAAACTCCTGCATCATACCACCAGGTCTTTGGTGTTCTACCTTAACCTATTGGCACATCGTACACTTAGCCACAAATGTTGTTATATCCTTCTTCATGCCACTCCACCAATAGATTTCCCAATAGTCGTGGTATATCTTGGTGGCACCAGGATGAATAGAATATCACGCACCATGCGCTTCTTCCATAATTTTTTGTCTCAGTTCCTCGACATCCGAAACACATAATCTATCCTGCAATATCAACACACCATCCCCTCCTTGGGAGAAAACCTCCACCTTTTGGTCCTTGACTGATTCTTTCAGTCTGACCAAACTAGCATCTAAGTTTTGCATCTCCTTTACTTCCGAAACCAAGGAGGATTCAGAGCTACTCTGTACTAACATACTCCCTTCAGCGGAGTCAAGCAACCTAACTCCCAACCTATCTAACCAATGCACATCACGAGCCAACTCCTTCTTACCCTCTCCAATATGCGAAACACTACCTATAGACATCCTGCTAAGGGCATCCGCTACTTCATTAGCCTTTCTCAGGTGATACAACACACTCATATCATAGTCTTTCAATAGCTCTAACACCTTCTCTGCCTAAGATTTAACTCTCTCTGGGTAAAAACATACTGCAAACTCTTATGATTAGTGAAATCATCAACATGAACGCCATACAAGTAGTGTCTCTAGATTTTTAGAGCAAACACAAAAGCAGCTAACTCAAGATCATGGGTGGGGTAATTTTTCTCATTGAGTTTCAGTTGTCTAGAGTCATAGGCTATAACCTTACCTCTCTGCATCAGTACACAACCCAAACCAACTCTAGAAGTATTACAATATACCACAAAACCATCAACACCAGCAGGCAGAGTCAAAACAGGGGTTGTAGTGAGTCGAGTCTTCAACTCCCAAAAATTATTCTCACAAGAATTGGACCACAAGAACTTCACTTTATTTTGGGTCAACCGGGTCATAGGAGATGCTATAGAGGAGAAACCTTTAATAAAACGACAGTAACATCCAGCTAGACCCAAGAAACTTCTAATGTTGGACGGAGAGACAGGTCTAGGCCAGTTTTTAACAGTTTTTGTTTTCTGGTGATCAACTCTAACACCTTTGAAAGAAATAATATGACCCAGAAAAGCAACTGACCTTAGCCAAAATTCACACTTGCTAAATTTGGCAAATAAGTGATGATCTCTAAGGGTTTGCGAGATGATACGGAGATGATCTGCATGTTCATTCTCACTACGAGAGTATACCAGAATGTCGTCTGTAAACACTATGACAAATATATCAAGATATGTCCTAAACACTTGATTCATGAGATCCATGAAAGATGCTGGGGCATTAGTTAGCCCGAAGGACATAACAAGAAACTCAAAATGACCATAACGTGTTCAGAAGGCTATCTTCGGGATATCACATTCCCTAACTTTGAGTTGATGATAACCAGAGCGAAGGTCTATCTTTGAGAAGTAACTTGCACCTTGCAATTGATCAAAAAAATCATCTATTCTTGGAAGGGGATACTTGTTTTTGATAGTGACTTTGTTAAGATGGCGATAGTCAATACTTATGCGCAAAGAGCCATCTTTCTTTCGCACGATAGGACAGGTGCACCCCAAGGAGACATACTTGGTATTATAAAACCTTTATCTAAAAGATCTTTGAGCTGCTCTTTTAACTCCTTAAGTTTTGCGGGTGCCATACGATATGGAGGAATGGAAATGGGCCGAGTATCGGGAAGAAGATCAATCTCGAATTCTATCTCTCTATCGGGAGGTACCCCTAGAAGATCTTCCGAAAAGACATCGGGAAACTCATTAACAATGTCAACTGACTGGAGAGTTGGAGTCTCAGACTTAGTGTCTTTAACTCTGACTAGGTGATAAATGCACCCTTTGGAAATAAGTTTTCTAGCCTTGAGATATGAGATAAAATGACTCTTGGGAGATGCGGAATTACCAGACCATTTGATAACAGACTCACCAAGGAACTGAAACTTGACTACATGGGTACGACAGTCTATGGATGCATAACAAGAGTGAAGCCAGTCCATACCCAGAATAACATTAAAATCTACCATGTCTAACTCTATCAGATCAGCAAATATAACTCTATGAAGAATAGAAACAGGACAATTTTTACACACTTTTCGGGCAACAATGGACTCACCCACAGGGGTAGAAACTAGGATGGACTCAAAGAAAATATCAGGACTCACTTCAAAATTTACAGTAACCAGAGGTGTCATATATGAAAAACTAGACCAAGGGTCCAACAACGCATAAAAATTAAACTGAAACACACAAATCATACCAGTAACAACATCGAGGGATTCCTCCTACTCCTGATAGAAAGGTAAAGCATAGAATCTATTCTAGCGGTGACCGCCAGCAGTGCTGGAAGAAGCACCATGAGTAGGAGTTGGACAAGCTATAGGAGCTGGAGCACTAGCAGTCTGAGCTTGGGGCGAACATTACGGTTCCCCTATCTGGTATAAGGACAATCTCTAAAACCGTGGCCCTCCTAGCCATATCCATAGCAGCCCTTCTAACCCCACAAACACTTATCCTCGTAATCCCTACCATACCTGGTGCATGGTGGCCGATTAGGCCAGTTACTCACAGTATTTTGAGATTCATACATGGAAGACCTATTTCCCTGTTCTTGCCTACCTCTAAGTGCTGAAGCATTAGCTGATGATGGTGATGGCATAGATGAGCGGCTCGGAAACTGAGGGTGATTCCCTTCTTGCGATCTGTTCTAACCATAAGTAGGTTGCTCAGACCTGGCTCTCTTATTACTACTTACTCTATCCCTCTCTTTTATCTTATCTGATTTGATCTGTTGGGCATGGGTAATCAGTCTGGAAAGATTCATCTCATTATTAAGCATAGTTGATCTACACTCCTTAACAACATAGCTTAACACCTCTGTCAAGAACTTACCCATGCTGGCTCGGTTGTCAGCTATCAGATTTGAGGCGTATTTTGCTAACTGATTGAACTTCAAGCAATACTCCTTAATAGTCATGGAGACTTGCCGTAAGTTCATGAACTCCTCTACTTTTGCCTCTCTCAACTCTAGCAGAAAGAATTTATCTAGGAATACATCCTGGAACTCCTACCAAGTCATAGGAGCAGCACCCTCTACTCTACCCTTTCTCCATGCAATCACCCAGTCATATGCAAGGTCTTTCAATCTGTAGGATGAAAACTCAACACTCTCCTCCTCAGACACATGCATTACCTATGTGATCTTCCTTATCTCCTCCAGATACAACTGAGGATCCTCACCTACCTTGGACCCATAAAACTCTGGCGAATTTATCCACATAAAGTCACGAATTCTTGTGGTAGCTAAGTCACCTCCTTGTTGTTGTGGAGTCGGGGCCTGATTGGCCTGAACATTGGCGGTAACAGCTTGGGCAAGCTCCAGAAATGATGCCCTGAACTCAGCGTGGGATACATTCTCATTCAGGGGATCAATAGGATGAGGTTGCTGACCTGCGTTATTTCTTATAGCTCGGTGATGAGGTATATTCTGAAAGAAGAGACCACGAATTAATAGCTGAAAGGGAACAACTATAAGCACGATAGACTTCTAAAAGAATGAAATGACCCCCTTTTTTTTCTAAAATATTTCATAGCCTCTTGCTCATAGATGTGGCGTGCTACACACCGATGATCAAGACTCTACTAAACGCGACTTGTTAGACTCCCTAGGACTCCAATAACCTTAGGCTCTGATACCAAGTTTGTAACGCCCCAAAAATGAGCCCCGAGGTGTCACACGGTGCTTAAGGCTACAAGTAGCCCCAAGCTAACCCTTTTAGCCATTTTTCTACCATTCAACATTTATAATCAAAGTCATCATAATCAAAACATCTAAACATCCTCCATAATATCATACTGCAATACAAATGAAATTCGAAAAGTAACAAAATATGATATCTCTGACAAATCCTATCAATCTATCCATCTAGTCTGACAAGCCTATACTAAACTGTATATCCATGAGCCATTGGGACAAACCCCAACTGACCCGAACTCAGGAAATAAACTAAACAACTCAAAGTAAATGAGGAAATCTGAATAACTAATCCTTGGACCATAAGGACTCACCACTACACAGGATGTAGATCAACGTGCTCAGATAATCACGATCAAACCTGGGAATGAGCACCTGAACCTACATTATAGGGAAAATGTAGCCCACATGTGAATATGTGGGTCAGTACCATGGAATATGTACCGAGTACATGGGGGTGCATAAAATAAATATATTTATATGCATATATATATATATATATATATATATATATATATATATTTAACGATCATGTCATAAGTTTTCTTTTTAAATCATGCAGTACATTTGTAAATAGCTCATAAAGCTTGAAAGAAATCTAAAATCTGAAATCATACACAATGAATGGTAAAACATGCCAATCAGGATATCATAAGCCATTACACTTAATCCAAATATCAAGATTCTTTTTTATTCTCTCATCAAGTAATTTTAGTGAAATCTGGAATATTGAATACATCATAAATCTGCATTTCAAATCTCTTTTAAATCAGTAAAATCAATCTAAGAATGAGGGACGACTCTTTGGGAGGTTCTTCTAACCGACATGTACACCATGTGAGCACCCATGATGTCCCACGACTTGCCCCCATAAGGTTAGGGTTGTCCTACCCTTGCCATCGGTGTAGAACAATCTCATCTCAGCGATCACTATCTCAATTTTTCATATATAGTGGAACTCAATGTCTTAACCTATGGGGGCACGTAGTTCTGGGGTATGAAATTATGGTAACATACCCAACTCGGTGCTAAATACTGCTCCCAATACTATGCTCAAAAATCTCAAGAAAAAATCCACTTTAAGGGTAATCTCATATTTCTTAAGTTAAATAAATGATAAAATCCATAACTCGTTTCATAAAGTGGATTTTAACTATTTTGTGACCAAAAGGTCAAATATTTCTATACTTCATCAAAAATAGTCTAAACATGGGTGCATGTAGCATATAAATTCTCAAAACAACAATCTCAATGTGGGTTAATGACCCTTATAGCGATACTTCAAAACATTACAACATTTATGCTTTATATCACAAGCATGCATAATTTATACGAAAATCTGAAAAATTTTAGCCTTTAATCATAACAATAATCTCAAACTCATGGATTTTATTTCCTAAACATTCAAAATAATCATAGTATCTTGAACAACAACATAGGATAAGATTTATCATTTCAAATTCATGATAAAACATGTAAAAATCATGTATCTTTGTAAAATAATGCAAACTTTGGGCACAAGAACGAAAGGGTGTTCTTGTTCATAACCCCACATACCTTTATGGTAACGGATTCGTTGAAAGATTAGACCCTCAATGTTGATTGGGTAACCCTAGTTATTTTTCTCCTTTAGTGCTCTTGGATGATGAACTTAGACTGATAATAGGGTTATGATGTGTTTAGAATCTATTAAATTCGTAAGGTTAAGTTTAGGGGTGTGTAAGGAGTGCCAAAAGAATTAATTGCCCTCAAAATAACCCAAAAACAAAACGTTTGTCACTTGAAACCATAAGATATGCGCCGCATATGATATCGCCTATATTTACATAGGCGCCGCATATGATATCGCCTATATTTACATAGGCTCCGCATATGATATCGCCTATATTTACATAGGCGCCGGATATCCAATCGCATATGCTTTCCAGTGGACATGTGTGATTGGTTAGGCGACGTACTCTACTTTGCAAAGCCATAACTCCTAGCTCGGGTGTCGGATTTTGGTGAAATTGGTATAGTTGGAAAGATAATTCGATTCTTCATAATTTTGTGGGTATAAATATGTAGAAATACCACATATTTATCAAGTTATACTCATTCAAATATGACCCTTACGAATTCAAACACTAAAACTTGATGGATTTTGAAACTCTTAGCTTCTACTACCTTAAGTGACTCATATAACCACACTTAACACATCATAATCTCTCTTATAACTAGGGTACTCTTGCTAATTAGGTGCCCAAATATGATTTACAAAATTGGGTTTTCACATATACGAACAACGGTTCATTTTCTAGCTTAGGAAAATGCGGGGCATTACAGGGTGACTCCTGGGATCAGTCCTATATATATAAATGTGCTAACGGGTGACCCCTAAGTATGCCAATCCTATCTAACGGGTGACATCTCGTACCTACACTGGATACGTAGTTCTACAACTTAGGGATTGCTTCTAAGGATCTCCGTCCTTTCTAATGGGTGAGTCCCCATCCCTAGGCTCACTCGGTGTTGAATCCTACTCCCAATTGAAAGACACTAAACTGGATAACTGAGCTAAACTGAATAACTGAACTGAACTGATTAGCTGAACTGATACTGATTAACTGAACTGATACTAGTGGTATTGTTTAGCGAAGCTAAACTAAGTTTACTGAGTTTCCTTGACTAAAGAAATGTATTGAGTTCTGAGGACTGACTGAGAGTGCTGAAACTACTAAGATCGCTAGGAATACTACTGTTACTGAGATTATTGAGATTACTGAGTACTGAGGTTACTGAATTACTGAGACTGCTGAGATTTTTGATTTTTCTTGAGTCACATCACCAACTGAATTCTATAGACCATGGATTGACTGAGAGTATCGTGATAACATTCCATGACACTAGGCACACAACTATATTATTTTGGGTACAGGTACCCCTAGGACTCAATGGAAGGAAACTGACATACATGACTGACTTGATCATAAGAATAGAGTCCACAATTCACAATATCATAAGTAGGGGATTTCATACTACACTTGGTTCTCAACATCTTATACATGGAAGGGGATATGTACAACATGTATATACTCGCGTTGCTTCAATATCATGCTCATTCCATATCACAACAATAACACACAACAATAACGTGGAGTTAATGTGGAATCATAAAGAATAGAACATGGGCTTGTCATTTAAGCACTATTAAGTCACAAAAATATGGATTCTATCATTCTTGGTATTGTATCAAACACCTTACTTGTAGAACTTTGGGAATAGGTGTACTTATCAATTTGAATAGCTTAATCCATCCAAAATTCATAGATTTCAATTAACCTACTCACATGCTTCATGAAAAACACATCAAGATACAACCTTGAATCTAAACAACAATCATCAACATGAATATAGTCATAACACAATAAGAAAATCACAATTTATAATTTAAAACATAATTCTTGAGCACCATGGATGAACACTACACATACCTTAAAGCTTGATCTTGAAAGAGATCTAATGTTTCTTGAAGGTTCTTGAAGAAATCCTTAGGCTTGTTCTTGATTTTTCTTGACTAGGGTTTAACCCCTTTGGGAGAGAATGTTCTTGTTCTTGAGGAGATGATCTTGAGAGAAAACCCTAATCTTGTGCTTGAGAGTGTATGAGAGAGATTTTTGAGATGTTTAACTAAAGAGAATGAAAGATAATACGCTCCTTGAGGGTTATAAATTGTGGGAAGTGAAGGAAAATACCAAAATACCCTTGCAAAAACGTCCCTCAATTGCTGAAAAAAAATATCTAACGAAATTCGTGATGGGCCATCACGCCCGTGATAAGTCGTCACGAAATGTCATCACAAAAGGATGAAATCTTGATTTTCTGGTTAAGGTTGACGACATTGGTGATAAGTCATCACGAGCGTGACGACTCATCATAAAATATCATCACTAGGATTAGAAATCTGCCCAGGGTTGACGACATTGGTGATAAGTCATCACGCTTGTAACAGTTTATCACGAATGTCGTCACTCAGTTTCCTAGCCTGACATGCTGGAGTAAAATGGGCATAACTCCTTGCTCCAATATTGGATTTATGAAAAATTGGTATCGTTGGAAAGATAATTTAATTATCTATATTTTGGTTGGTCATGAGCTCAAAAATTCATAGTATAATGAGATATATGATCATTCGAAGTTGACTATAGCAATATACATCTTAAGAATTCAATCGGTAAGGAATGTTTTGATTCGTCTGATAGCTGGGAGTTATTTGAAGACTTAATACATATCTAACTTTCTCATAAAACTATAAAAGAACCATGATGTACTATGCATGAGCTTGAAATGTGGCGCTAATATTGTTTTGAATTTTTTAGGGTATTACACTTAGATTCCTTACTTTAACTACAGTTGTTGTTGGTGCAAGTTTTCTAGACTTACTGTACATCATTTGAACCCTCAATGCCTATAAGGATGCTTTCTTGGTTTTCTGCTATTATCTAGAATCTAGGTGATAATCCCGACAATGCTACCTGGATGCATCTCCCTAGAAAAATGACCATCCGCACTACTTTTCTCTTAGAGAAACAACGGACGGATTTTTCATTAACGGATATAATTTTATATTTGCACTTAATATAAATTTCTCATGTTTTAAGATAATTTCACCGGCCAGATTTGCTAGAAGTTACTTTCTACCCTATGTATCCTCTTCAATTATCTCTCAGATGATATATTCTTTCATCAACCATCTATTTTCCCTCGAAGTCATTTTCTTACCGCACCTTCTGGAGTATAATCATCACCCCGAGCAATCCAACCATATAAATTTGGGCTAGGGCAATAACTATATTGGTTTTCCATTCTTTTTAGATGCAGTGCTAGGCGTTGAAGGCCATCTCAAAGTTCAATGCACCCTAAAAGTTAGTCCAACCACTATTGAATCTCTTTACAATGACACCAAAACTAGATCCCTTCACAATGCTTGACACATAAACATGAGAAACAACCGATATTGAATATTAATAGGGTATCAGAACCATAGTCATAGTCCCTCAGCCTTATCAGTTTGGAACAACCAAACTTAACTGTAAAATTGCAAAATCTTGTTTGAATGATCAATGACTAATCGGTAAAAACAGCATTCATAAAATCGGTGTACTCTATGTGTGTTTCCACGATAGCATTATCAGTAAGACATACCTCCCACATATGAAGGGTTCTATCTGCATGCAGCTTATTCCTCCAAACCCATCTTTACTGCAGCCTTTTGTGTTGGTTGGGCAAAAGTTGATCAACTTTCAGTTCCTTATATCTATAAAGAAGAGAAAAAAAATAATGTCAAAGAAAGAACGTTATCCACCCATTTCAATAAATATGGAGTCTGTTGCAATAGATGTAGATTCTATTGCATCAGATGTGGAGTCTGTTGCAACAGATGTGGAGTCTGTTGGAATACATCAAACCAGCCTTGTTGGTAGTTTGATTCATTTCAACAATTGCTCCGTCTGTTGTAACATCACTGTTGTAACATCAACAACAACATAAACTACAAAGAAACAAAAACTAAAAAACATCAACAACAAAGAAATAACAACATTTGTTCCAACACCATCATCAATAACAAAGAAGCAACATCCTTTGTTCCAACACCATCGACAACACCATGCCGCATGTTCCAACAATGCCAACCCCACCAACAATATCAATAACAAAGAAACAAACAAAATACATACAAAAAATGATGCTGCTAATAAGGTTTTTAAACTTCTCCTAATAGATGACTTTTTTTGCATGTTGTAATAAAAATTCTCGATTTGTATATTCAACACTTAAAAGTTTCTTCAAATTTTTGAAATACATATGATATGGGTAAATGGTAATCAAATAAAAAAAATAGATATAAATAACTTGCAAAGAAGAAGATGAGAATGAAAGAGCAATAGTGAACCATACCTTAATGTCAAAAGGGGATCAAAACAACAATTTTAGTCCAGGAAAGATATCGATCGATTTAGATCCAAACAGATCTTTATGAGAAAGAGAAGAGTAAAAGAGAAAAAAGGTTGTGATAACCCTAAAGAAGAGAGAAAGAAAAAGGTGAGAGATTAATAAAATAAATTTAGGGCAGAAGTAGAAGGAGAGATTAGATAATTCTAGATGTATTGTATATGTAGACGTGGGTTTTAATATTTATTAATTAATATTTATTAATAATTTGAGGGTCACGAGGAAAACTAGTGACATTGAATAGACAAGACAAGACTACTCAATACTCAATGAACTCATTTTTGAGTTATTCAAGAAATATTTTTTTCTGCATTTTGTAGTACTACTTTATCTACTCGGACAGAAGCTTGCTTTAAAACTAAAAGAGAAAAAAGATTTTCAAACAGATATGTCACCTGTTGCAACAAATAGCAATATCTGCTTTAAAATTAATAGCATAGTCATATGTTACAACAGATACAAATATCTTTTTAAAAAGCCCAACAACTCAGTCATTATGACAATAGATGCAAATGTCCATTTGATAATTAAATTAGATATGTCATCTATTACAATAGATATCAATATCCGTTTGAAAATTTTCAACAGCTCAGTCATCTGTCACAATAGATTCAAATGTCTATTTAATAATTAAATCAGATATATTATCTGTTGTAACAGATATGAATATTTGTTAGAAATTTCCTACAGCTTAGTCGTTTTTTCTAACATATTTTATTCCAATTGATTTAGGTGGAACTAGGGATAAATGAATGAGTTCATAGGGTCAACTGCAACTTCAATTGAGTCTTTGTATTCATCCTGACTCGAGTCGTTGATCGATCACTCTAAGTTGAAAAAATTATCATTAACTTAATATTAAGTTAGTACCTAAACTGATTTAGGTAGAACTAGGGATGAATAAGTTCTCATTAACTTAATGTTAAGATAGAACCTTAATTGATTTAGGTGGAACTGGGGATGAATGAGTTCATAGGGTCAAAAATAACTTTAATTGAGTCTTTGCAATTGTATGGTGTTGGTATTGCATTCATCCTGACCCGAGTCATCGATCGATCACTCTGAGTTGAAATAAGTTCTCATTAACTTAATGTTAAGATAGAACTAAATTGATTTAGGTGGAACTAGGAATGAATGAGCTCATAGGGTTAACAACAACTTCAATTGAGTCATTGTAATTGCATGGTGTTGGTGTTGTATTCATCCCGACCCGAGTCGTCGATCGATCACTCTGAGTTAAAATGAGTTCTCATTAACTTAATGTTAAGATAGAACTAAATTAATTTAGGTAGAAGTATGGATAAATAAGCTCATAGGGTCAACTACAACTTCAATTGAGTCATTGCAATTGCATGGTGTTGGTATTGCATTTATCCCGACCTGAGTCGTTGATCGATCACTCTGAGTTGAAATGAGTTCTCATTAACTTAATGTTAAGATAAAACATTAATTGATTTAGGTGGAACTATAGATGAATGAGTTCATAGGGTCAACAACAACTTCAATTGAGTCATTGCCATTACATGGTGTTGGTATTGTGTTCATCCCAACCCGAGTCATCGATCGATTACTCTGAGCTGAAATAAGTTCTTATTAACTTAATGTTAAGATAGTACCTAAATTTATTTAGGTGTAACTATAGATGAACGAGTTCATAGGGTCAACAACAACTTCAATTGAGTCGTTGCAATTACATGGTATTGGTTTTGCGTTCATCCCGGCCCGAGTCATCGATCGACCACTCTGAGTTGAAATGAGTTCTCATTAACTTAATGTTAAGATATTACCTAAATTAATTTAGGTGTAACTAGGTATGAATGAGCTTATAGGGTCAACAACAACTTCATCGAGTCATTCCAATTGCATGGTATTGGTATTGCGTTCATCCCGACCCGAGTCGTCGATCGATCACTCTGAGTTGAAATAAGTTCTTATTAACTTAATGTTAAGATAGTACCTAAATTGATTTAGGTGGAACTAGGTATGAATGAGCTCCTAGGGTCAATAACAACTTTAATTGAGTCATTGCAATTGCATGGTATTGGTATTGCATTTATTTTAACCCGAGTCATCGATTGATCAGTCTGAGTTGAAATAAGTTCTCATTAACTTAATGTTAAGATATTACCTAAATTGATTTAGGTGGAACTAAGGATAAATAAGCTCATAGGGTCAACTACGACTTCAATTGAGTCGTTGCAATTGCATGGTGTTGGTATTGCATTCATCCCGAACCGAGTCATTGATTGATCACTCTGAGTTGAAATGAGTTCTCATCAACTTAATATTTTAAAAACTATATATTTTTAAATTTTAAAAATTAACTAAGATCAATTCGGACCAAATTAACAATTTCAAAACTTTTCATTCTTTTCCAAAATTACAAATCAACCCATATAAATCATCCATTTGTGGGAAAAACTTTTTCTCATTTCAAATCTCAAGTTCTCACTCTTCTCCCACTCTCTCTATCTCTCTCTCCCTCTCTCTCTCCCTCTCTAAATAATGCAGACAAAATCTACTCAACATATTGCTCAACCCTTCAAAACAGATCAATTTTCTTCCCATTTTTTATTTCATTCTCACTTGTATCCATCATTTTCTCTGTCTTCATAGGTAACAGAGTTCGAGAAGAGTTCTATATTTGTTTTTTATTCTAAAAGTTAGGGATTTTTAGTTAATGATGAAACAAAAGACTTTTAGTTGTATTATCTTCGAGAATGGGTTAACAATTTTGAGTTTTGACGCTAAAAAAGTAGGAAACACCCAAGAAAATCCTAGTTTTTGTCTCAGTGTTTTGTTGACTATCGTGGTATTATTGGATGGTAGTTGTGGTTTTGTTGGTAGATGTTGTTGGTGGTATCGGTATTTGTGTTTTTAGTGGTAGTGTCGGTGGTCTTGGTATTGGCCTTGGTGGCATTGGAGATGGTCTTAGTGGCATTAGTGGTGGTATTTATTGCGGTTTTAGTGGTCCATCTGTTGCAACAGGTGGAAGATTTGTTTGGAGATATTAAATAGGTCTTCAAACAGATTCCCTATCTGCTCCAACTGATGGGTTATCCGTTGGGGTATTTTTTTTGTAATGTGGCATCGAATAATTTATTGAAATTTGTCTTACCTTTTTTCAAAAAATTATGCAGACATCAAATGCAATGTATTTTTTGTTTTTCTATTATTTGTAGTTAAAAGATGTCTTCCAAAAGAAAAGAAACTGAAAGTGGATCAACTTCTGATCACCCAACAAAAAAGGCTAGAGTATAGATAGATTCAGAGGAACTTTCTGAACAATCTCAGTCAGGGAAAAATAAAGCTGAGGAAAGTGATAACTCCTTCTCACCAATGGGGCATGAATTAATATCGAAATCCCAGCATTATCCTATCAAAACCATTAGCATCGATAGGTTTTGAGTTGTGATGTCGATAGATAACCCTGACAAAGTAACTGGTGATCTTGTACTTAAATGTCAGTTGGGGAAATGTTTTGATGAACTTAGGAGTATTATGAAGAATGAAAACATAGATAGACGTTTTAACAAGATCTGCTTTGTATACTTTCTTGAGCTGTCTACGGATCGCACTCTCCATTTCCTAATGACCATAGTATGGGGTCTTCTCAAGCGTAGGATCAAGTACATGGGGGATGATAAAGATTCGAAGGAGGGAAAAAATGGATGAAATTTGGATCAACTACTATGGCATGGCGATATTTTTTGAATTGAAACAGTTTGCCATAGTGACGGGCTTAAGATACAATCGACCAGAAGAACCTCTCATCAAGGAAATACCCCACAAACGGTCTAACAAATGCAAGGAAAAAAAGATGGGTTGTTGGGCATTGTTGGAGGTAGCTACAAAGCGGATGATTTGATGGCAGATCTCGAGGATAAAAACATACCAAAGCACTACAGGGAGAAATTGTGCTTAGTTTGGTTTGTCCATTCATTTTATTTGCAAGAGATGTCAGAAAAGTCATAGAAGATGATTTGTTGGCTCTTGCTGATGATTTTGAGAAATTTAACGATTATCCCTGGGGATATGACAGCTACTACTTGACTGTCGAATATTTACTGACAAAGTTATTCCCTAAGACGACCACATTGTATGACTTTCCTTGTGCTTTCATGGTAAAATTGATCACTATTTTTACTCCTCCATTAATTTATATTGATATAGTTATTATGACTTTTTTTCTCTTGCTTCCTATTTACATTTTTTAGGCTTGGGCATGTGAAGCCATTCCTCTCCTCCGAAAGCAGTTTAAGGTTTACCCGGATGAGGTTTCTCATCCAAGGATCCTTAGGTGGTTGGCTGCAAATTGCAGTAAAAATATTAAGGCAGTTGCTCTGTTTAACCTTTTGGATAATGTAGTACATCTTCTTTCAACTAAAATAATTTGCCTAAAAAAATATATTGAAACAGATGTGCCATCTGTTAGGACAGATGGGTCGTTCGTTGCAATAAATTACCCGTCAACCGTAACTGGTGCAACAGATGGGTAATTTATTGTGACAGACAATCCATATTTTGCAATAGATTAACCATCTGTTGCCCTGGTCCTCTGAACCCGACTCAACAAATTACCTATCTACAATAAATTATGCAACAGATGGGTAATATGATGCAGTATGTCTTTTTTCAACTAAAATAATTTTCCTCAAAGAAAGATATTGAAACAGATGTGTTATCTATTGCGACAGATGGGTCATCTGTTGCAACAGACTACCCATCAACTACAACTGGTGCAACAGATGGGTAATCGGTTATGACAGACGATACATATTTTGCAACAGATTAACTATCTACTGCAAATAATATAGTAAATGTGTAACCTGATGCAATATATTATCAATCTATTGCGACATACAGATCAGCTATTGCGGCAGCTAGATCATCTGCTACATAAGTTGACTGTGTTAACATGTAACCCAATTGACAGCAAATTATTATTATAATTTTTAAATGCCTTCTATTTTTTTTATAGGTTGTGCATCCTTGGATCTTGCCTACTGTTCATGAGTTGGGGATGACTTCTTTTCTTACTCTAGGTCTTGTTGATACAAAAGAAGACCCAACGATGGATTTAATAAAGAAGAAATTAGCTGGAGCAAAAGCCATAAGAAGAGCAGTTAGGCAAGGTCAGCCTAATGTTGAAGCTCTTCACGACCAACCTACTACAATATATTTGGGTGCTTTTTCTGGGGGTGTTGCTGGTGGATTTGTTGATGATAGTGGTAGCCATCCTGATGTTGATGTTAATGCCAGTCATGATTATAAGCATGTTGGTGCTCAGGAAAAAATAAATACGTTTGAAAACACTCTTTGCATAGTTTCCTCTCACCCCCTACACTGGTCCCTCCCACCCTTACAATGGTCTCTCTCACCCCTCTTCACCCTCTTGTTCTCATTATAAATAAAAAGTCATAAAGGACAAAGAGGATAAACTCATTGAAAAACTAGAGGCTATTGTTGAAGCTGCCAAGGAGTTGAAATCCAAGAGGGGTGTCATACCATCTAAGAAGCTGAGGGAGCTATACACTCCTACAGTGAAGGATATGAAGAAGACAAGAATATAAGACAAATACTCTTCATTGTGAAAACAGAAAAAAAATCAACTCCTCCCGCTCCAAGAGTTGTTGAAGTTCAGGGGCCGCTGAATAAGGTGGACATATACGAGGCACTTGGCTATGAAAAGAAGAAGGAGCCGCAAAAATTATGAATGACAAGACGAAGGTTCCAGAAGAATACACCATGCATACATATTCCGCCAAACACTTCACGAATATGACAAATATGCATCAGTGGCACGTGGATAATGTAAGTTTACTTTTGTTAACCTAGCCTTCCTATCTACTCCATAAAGAAGAAGCTACGCAACAGATGTGTAATCTGTTGTAATATCTGGGTATTCTGTTGCAACATAATACACATTTGTTGCATAAGTTGCTTTAGCTGGGTAATCTTTGAATCGATTCAGAGAACCCTTTGCAACAGAATCTTTCCACTGTGTTTTTATTCTTGACAATTACTAACCTATTTAAAAATTGTCTTCTTATACCACAGTATGTTGATGAAATTTTCTGCCTCATGAGGGGCAGACAATTAGCATACCCGAATGCTTATGATGTTGCCGATAGGATAATGGACCTCAACTTCTACAATAACTTCGAGGATAGGTAGGATGATCTCCACAGGCAATCTGGTCCCGGTGGCTGTAGATTTGATAAGTTAGTTTCTATGTTCGAATGATATAAAGACATGATTAAATATATTAGAGAAAAGAGGCAATATCCACATGACAAGAGCTGGACCAAGGCAAAGAGAATCCTTAAAGTCATGAACGTGGAAGTCAAACATTTTTTCGCTGTTGAGATACTACTCGATGAGGGAAAGATTAAAGTTTATGACTGCAACTTACATGTCTTCAACGAGGACATGTTTTTAACCCACGTGCTACCACTCTTGAAGTTGTTCCCCAAGTTGTTGATGAAGAGTAAGCTAATGGATCATCTACTGTGAAAGTCTTGACGAAGGAATCATGGGTTTTTAAAGGTTGAAATAAGAACATCCAACTCCTAAAAAATAAAACCAGTGTAGCGTATGGGCCATACTCGCTTACATACATCAAGTGTTTGCTGACCGGCACAAAAATAATCGTATGTACGACGCCGCTATGGGAAAGATGCAAGAGGTATGGGCTTATGGGGTACTAACTAAATGGTTGGAGCCCGAGTATAAAGAAGAATATGTACAAAGACAGAGATGTGCACGATAAAAATTTTTATTTCAAATCACTTCACTTTACATGTAGTGGCAATAATTTTTATGTATGGCAAAAGTTGAATTTTTGTAATGCAACAGATTGTCTATCTGTTGTAACAGATATAATACCTGTTGTGATAGATTGATTATCTGTTGGAATAGGTTGGTCATCTGTTGCATTATGCAGATATTTCCCAGTCTGTCTATTGCAATAGATATAAAATCTGTTGTAATATATAATCTATCTGTTGCAACTGATAGGTAATCTATTGGAACAAATCAAAAAAGTAGGAAGACCTGTTTATATAATTTCCAGTCGATGACCTAACTAAATGGTTGGAGTCTGTGTATAAAGAAGAATATGTACAAAGACAGAGAAGAACACGATAATAATTTTTTGTTTCAAGCCACTTCACTTTACATGTAGTGGTAATAATTTTTATGTATGGCGAAAGTTAAATTTTTATAATGCAACAGATTGTCTATCTGTTGTAACAGATTGATTATATGTTGGAATAGGTTGGTTATCTATTGCATTATGCAGATATTTCCCAGTCTGTCTATCGCAACAGATATACAATCTGTTGCAACGTATAATTTATCTGTTGCAACTAATAGGTAATTTACTGGAACAAATCAAAAAAGTTGGAAGACCTATTTATATAATTTCCAGCAGATAACCTACATGTTGCAACATATGTCTAAATCTGTTTGATAAGATATGTCGCCTGTTGCAGCAGATTTATTATCTGTTGCGATATTTGAATCTAATATTCCATTTCAATTAACATGTTCAAAACTAAGGATTAAATTATATTCATAGACAACATAAAATAAATCGAACCCTTCAGAAATTACATGAAATAACTAAACAAATAAATAAAATATAAAAAAATACTATGGGTACAAATGATCTACTCTACAAATAAATCAATAAGTTAAACGAACGAGGATAGGTTATTACATTGACGAACTCAAGCTATAAAGATCTAATCAATATGGACAAGTTGTTCTTCATTCGGTGCTATGAAATTCGTCTTTGGTCGTCGTGGATCTTTAATGTCGCTTGCGTACGGATTCTGAGCTTTCGATTTTCCGTATTTTCATAAAAGAGCGGCATATTTTTTGCGGAGTAATCTGGCATCAAGTCCATCATTTGGTACGTGTAATCCATTGCTCAAATACTCGTCGTAAGCGGCAACAAAAGGACCACAATCTCAGTGTTTTTAAAAAATAGATAATCCATATCTTGCAGTTCATGTAAGCATTTTAAAATTTATGAAATGAAATTAAATCTTGATACTTATACTTACAGGCTACTAATGGTTTGTTGAGCAATTCCTTCAATATATTGTACATCAAATGAATTACCCATTTTATCCCGGTATGCTTCAATCATCGACCAATCAGTACGAACCTTTTGATCCAAAAAGCCACTCATATCAAGGTAAGTAGGCAATATTTTGGCCAGCTTTTGTATCTCAGACGATGGCTCAGAACGTTTCCTTCGAGACATCGACTCATAAACTCGGATGCGCTTTTCTTTTAGAACGACGACGGCCAACACCCAATGGAATTCATCACCACAATTAATTGGGATGTACACTTCATCGACCAAATGCCAAGGTAAGTCAGCTGGAATGCGAAAACCTTTGATGATGTTGATTAAGCATTCCTCATTTTGGGAAACTTTCGTCTATTATTGATAATACCTATCGTAGGCATTATTGATATAAACTTTTTGGAGGTAATAAAAAATGACATTGATGTGCTGCACATATTATCAAATATTTCGAATTATATGACGAAAAAATTAATATGCAGATGCAATTAAATAAAGTATTAATTAATAGAATATGTATGACATTTAAACCTCATCATTCTAGCAAGTTTGGGGCTGTGACATCAAATAGAACCAATTTTTCATTTCGAAATGTGCAACAACAAAGTCGAACATATCAAAACCAAGATTTGATTCGTTCACTTTGTAGTGTTCCCCAATTTGTTTTCTACATGATATATTAATATGTGTTAATGTCATGTTCTTACAACAAGAATTGTATAAATCAATATCTTTAAAGTTGATTTATGTACCTGCCGGTATGATGCTTTAACATCCCATCGGCAATCCATTACGAATAGTCGTTGATCAACTTTGTTAGTTTTTTTGGAGCCTCGTTCAAGATATTGAACCCTTCAAATGGGTAAGTCTTTCGTTCTCCCGAACTGACAGGCTCCACTTTTTCTTTTTCTTTGGAAGCAGCTGATGGATTATCAACTGTGATATTATGCTCTTCAGCAGTAGCTTCTGCTGTGACATCCATCTGGAGAGCCAGAATTGTCAATGCTAATTATAGATATACAACAGATTGTCCATCTGTTGCAATAAATGAGTATTATGTTATAACAGATGGATCATCTGTTGGGACAAATTTGAACAGGTTAAATAGAGCCGTACGATAATTTTGGTGCAAGACAAAGACAGAGGCGTTGCAATTTTGCTTTTTTCGATGCTTGGTGATGCCTTGGAAATATCTTTCCTTCTCCTCTTAGTCACCTTGATCTCTAGTGGAGTGTATGGATATGAAATCCTCTTAGATGGAATGACACCCCTCTTAGATGTCATTTTCTTTACAGAAGCAGTTAGTGCATTAATAGCATTAATCACTCCATCATGTTTTGCCTTGCAGTCTTGACATTTGCATGCAGAACATTTGCTAAATGTGGCAAATCTAGAGAAAAATCTGTATAACCGATATGATCGTAATCATAATGGCTTGTTGTTTCAAAAACTGTAAGAGGAGCATCATTAGCCCCAACAGCAGCACCACTACCACTACCACTACGACTATCATCGTCAAAAGCAACAAGCCCACCCTCCAAAATTATTTTTCTTATAATGGTTGTTGCTCCAAACAATTCTATTTTTATTCCATCAACGACCATAGGGTCCGATAAAATTTGCACTGACCATAAAGTAAGAAAAAATGACATCTTCAACTCTTGGTTGGTTGGAACAAGTCACGGATGGACAATCTAAAATAAATCAATACATATATTAGAATGATGATGAAATCATTTAAAATAATCATTAACTAAAACAAAAACTTGATTAGAATTGGACTTACTGCTTCCTTCGGGGGATTAAAAAGATCAAAAAAATTTACATCTTTATCAGTTTTGGCCGACAACCATCTCAGGATTCTTGGACAAGAAACTTCCTTCAGGTAGTTCACTTGTTGGCTCAAATAAGGAACGGCTTCAAGTGTCCAAGCCTATTAACATAACGCCAATAAATAAAAAGCATTATTGAATAAAAAAATGATGAATCATATCATGATAAAAGAAATATTTACCATGAGGGCCCATGGAAAGCCATATAAGTTGACTATCTTTGGTATTAACGGAGTCAACAAATATTTGACAGTCATTTTGAAGCTTTCATAACCCCAAGAATAGTTGTTAAATGCCTCAAGATCCTCGGAGAGATTTATTAAACCAAGACTTATGTTGTTGTTAACGTTTCTTGCCCAAAGAACATTATGTATAAACCAAACCAAGCACAATGATTGCTTGTTTTTCTTTTGAAAGTCCTTTACCTTTAACACTTCTATCAAATTTTCATTTTTGAAGCTTGGACCAACAATGGACACTAGGTCATCACGATCACTCGACTTGTCTTTGCCTTTTTTGGGTGTGTGGGGTATTTTTTTTTGGGTTAGAGTAGGTATAACTTGAGACGGAGAAGGAGGATAACATTTTAGTCTGGTAACTATGGCAAATTCCTTCCAACCAAAACAAACAGATATGCCACAGTAATTTATCCAAACCTCATCCATCTTATCTTTGTTTTCATACATAAATCTGCGCTTGCGAAGATCATATACCATTTTTATCTGAAAATGAGCATTGTTGTCTTCCGGGCAATAAAAATATTGTCCAAAGCAGCTTTCCCTAAAATAAGAATCCAGTTTTTGTTCTCGAAGTATGTTTCTAAAGGTGTCAAAAGATTTTTCCATGGCTGACTTAACCACGAAATCACCCGTTAAATCTGTGGCACCATCGCACTGCATTCTCACAAGATAACGATCAATGTTGAAGGTTTTGACCAACTCTTCGGCGGAAAGGCTATTAGCATTTGGATCATCTCTTTTGAAATATTCCTCCTCCCCATGTTCATTATCTTCTGCTCCTAATTGAGATAATGCTTGTAAAACAAGCTCATAGAGTGGCGGATATAGCCGAGCTACGACACTTGTTCCTTTACTTGGACTTGATTTAGTTTCTTTTCTTTTGGGAGTCATATCATCTTAAATTAAAAGGAACATAAAATAGATTATAATTAATTAATGCATCATTAAAAAAGGATAACAGTAAATCTAATATGCACAATAGTAAAATAACAGCTCTAACAGACAACACATCTGTTGCACCAGGTATGTTATCTGTTGAAATATATAACCGACCTATTGCAACAGATGAGTAAACCGTTAGAAATAATAAAAACAGATCACTAATCTGTTGCACCAGGTATTTTATCTGATGCAACATATAACCAACCATTGCTACGGATGAGTAAACTGTTGAAAACCATTAAAATAGATCACTAATCTGTTGCACCAGGTAGTTTATTTGTTGCAACATATAAACAACCCGTTGCAACGGATGAGTAATCCGTTGGAAATAGTAAAAACAGATCACTCATTTGTTGTACTATGAACGTTATCTGTTGCAACATATAACCAACCTGTTGCAAGGATGAGTAATCCGTTGGAAACAGTAAAAATAGATCACTAATCTGTTGCACCAGTTAGTTTATCTGTTGCAACATATAACTAACCTGTTGCAACTGATGAATAATTCATTGGAAACCATTAAAATATATCACTCATTTATTGCACCAGGTAATTTATCTGTTGCAACATATAACCAACATGTTGCAGCGGATGAGTAATCCATTGGAAACAGTAAAAATAGATCACTGTTTTATTGCACTTGATAGGTTATCTGTTGCAACATATAACCAACCTGTTGCAACGGATGAGTAATCCATTGGAAACAGTAAAAACAGATCACTCATCTGTTGCACCAGGAAGGTTATCTGTTGCAACATATAACCAATCTGTTGCAAAGGATGAGTAATTCGTTGGAAATAATAAAATAGAGTACTGATCTGTTGAAACATATCACTCATCTGTTGCAAAATGAGTTATCTGTTGGATCAATATTGTTTAGATTTCTTCCAAACAGAAGAGTCGTCTGTCGCAACAGATGAATGATCTGTTAGATTGTTCATCTGTTGCATCAGATATTTTCATCTATTGCATCAGATGTTTCATCTGTTGCATCATCATTTTTACCAAGACAAACAACAAATCAACCTAGCAACACCAACACATCACACACACACTCTAAAAACATTAACTGTGACAAAAAATCACCAACAAATTTGAATCAACAGTTCGACAACAAAAAGAAGAAATATTAGAAATTAAAGTTTTATTCAGTCTACATTTCAAATTTAAGCTTGAAATATTAAAATTATTAACCAACACTAGAAAAGTAGTTGGCTCAAGTTCCTCTTTTTCTTCATAATTTTTTACTTGTGAAAAAAGAAATGGGACGGCGAAGAACTCGAAGTTGTTGTCGCCGGAGAAGTTTTCACGTTGATTGATAGTTGAAAGTCAAAAGGAAAATCGCCCGACTATTTATCACCGGAGGTTGAAGTCGCCGGGGATTGAAGAGAGAAATTTTGCAGAACTGTTGGTTGGGAGAGAGTTGGGAGAAGCTGTTGAGAGAGAGAGAGGAGAGAGACAGTTGATTAGGATTGAAGAGGGGTGTGGATTAGGTTGATTTGTATTTTTGAAAAGATTTGAAAGTTTTAAAAATATTAATCAAGTCCACAATTTATTTAATCAAGTTTCCTAATGATATTTGACTCTTTAAGTTGGTCAATATCACCAATCCTTCATTAAGACTTAAAAAAGACATTGTTCCTTCAATTTTCTCTAGTTAGTTCAGGGTAATAGGACCCTTTAAGTTGAGGTATGTTTAAGCCGTTTTGGGTATAGTTCAAGAGTGTAATAGAGCATTGTCTCTACTTAATTTAATAAATCATAATTTAAATGTCTAAATGAAATTTATTGAATAAATTTGAGGGAATATCGATAAATTACTAAACCTTCTTTGTAATTTTCTTAAGTTGCGCCCACAAATAGTTGAACACTTTTGATGTGTCTATTCGGGTCAATTTACGTACACCTTGAATACATGAAATTAGTACTAGATAACTGACCATCAATGTTAGAACATATAGGAAAAATTCAGCTAGTGTTTGTCCGAAATTTAATCATCCATCAATTTAATAGTAGAATTTTATTTGCTCTTACTTCATCCGTTAATTTTTACTTGTTATCTTTATTTTCAACATTTTAAGATATATATTTTCATAATATGAGAAAGTTTGCAAACTTACAACATTTTTATATACTAATTTACAATATCTAAATTTTATATTTTTAAATATTAAATTAACTACTACTGCAAAAAGCAAATGTGAATCAATCTGATCATATTAGTATTTCTCCACCAGCAGCTGCTGCTTCTCCAAGGTAAGAAATTGTTTTGTTATCCAAATACTTGTTGTCCCCCAACTGTTCGATAAAATGTCTGTATGAAATTTGCTGTACAAACACTCCTATTTTCTTTTGGTATTGTTGTTGTTGAGATCCTTATTGTCGCCCAACTATTTGGTAAAATGTCTGTAAGAAAGTTTCTGTACAAAGACACTTTCTTTTTTGTTGAGATCCTTATTGTCGTCCAACTGTTTGATGAAATGCCTGTAAAAGTTGCGGCACAAAAAGACTCCTTTTTTATGCACCCAGATCAGAGTTTATCAGCACTAGCTAGATGCTGGGTTTGACTTGATCTTATTTCAGAATTTATGTAGTCTGTATCAATCTTTTGGGAGGCAAAAGTGCTTACTTTTTACCCCCAGAAGTGCTTCAACAGCAACAACAACATACCCAGTGTATTTCCACCAAGTGGGGTGTGGTAAGTGACCCAGTCCATATCACTATCTCAGAGCTGAAATAGAGACACCCCACAAGTGCTTATTTTTTAAAAAAGAAAGGGTCGTTTGGTAGCTGGTTAGAGTTATGTCGGTATTAGTAATACATGGATTAATTATGAGGAAATCTATATACTCCATTATTTTATGCGACGATTTAGTAGTTATGCAGGGTTTACATATTCATGTATTACTTGTTCCATCTTCTATCCTGCATAAAATAAGACATAGCTTCTCTCGTAATTTGTACATGTATTAGTTATGTCGATTTCTAGATTGCGAATCAAACAATATATTAATTTTATGTATGAATAATTTATCTCCTAACCAGCTACCTAACATAGTATTACTTATACAGAAGCATAACTCATTTCCAAACTAGCTATCAAACAATCCTAAGGTGTTTGGCCAAACGTTTAGGAGAAAATAAGTATTTTTAAAGAGTAGCGGCAAAAGGTGTTTATCAACAGCTAAGAAAGTGGTGTTTTCACATTAAAACACATTTTTGAGAAAAATATACTTGAAGAACTTTTGAAAGTTTGGCCAAACTCTAGTCGAGACTCTGCAACACCCCGTATTTTTGGGCTAGAGTGTAGACCATGATTTCGATGCGTTGATAATACCGAAGCCATAAATCCTATGCCAATATGGCATGTAAATTATTTGCGTAGTATGTGAATCCATTCAAGCTTGAATTTAGACCATAGAGGTCCTTCAACTCAATGACGAGTTGAAACTATTTCGGTCGATTAAGTTTTAGTGCACATTGTAATTTATGTCATCTTCCATCGACCATAACTCTCTGTATATGTCGAATTAGAGAGCCTACTATGTGTCAAATGATAGGTCTTTGAGTTAGCTTTCCAACGATACCAATTTTGCTAAAATCCGACACCCGAGCAAGAAGTTATGGCCTTTCAAAGTAGTAGGCGGCGCCTATGCTATCGCCTATGTAAACATTGGCGATAGCATAGGCGGCGCCTATGTAAACATAGGCAATAGCATAGGCAGCGCCTATGTAAAGGTTTCAAGTGACTTAAACACTCCGTTTTTGGGGCAAAATGGTCCTTTTCCACCCTTACTTAGACCTAAACACGAAATTCAGTTCCCAAAGACTCCAAAATACATCTTCATTCATCAAAATTGTTCAAGAACTCTCTCTAGGGTTTCAAAATAAAAACCCAAGTAGTTCAAGATTCAACCATGGGTTTTCAAAATAAATTGAAGATTTGGAATCTCCGCAACGTAGGCTTCAAGAAGCACCTATCATATTCGCATATAGAGGTACGTGGGGTTATCTCAAAAATCTCATGGGCTTTAAAAATTCATGTTTTCAAAATGGGGGTTTTGAAATTACGAATATGATTATGTTTTAAACGTTTTATGATATTGATTTGGCCCTTAGGCCTACTCCCAAAGTGATTTGCTATATGATATATGTATATGCATGTATTTCGAAAAGATGTTAACTTGAGAGCATGAATGATATGAAATTTCCTCTCTTGATGTGAATTTGTTTTAAATGATCATATGATGTAAATTGTTTGAAAACATCTTGAAGAGCATAACATGAAATGTTTTGAGAATTGATATGATTTTGACTTGAAAACGAGAAGGTTATTCATGTTGAACACAATGGTTAAATGAGAAGAATGGTGTGATATTGATGGCTTGCAAGTCGGGTATGACGATACCCTATAGAGTATGACAAGTGATTGATTTGAACAAAATTTGAATGCATTGATTTTACATGAGATAGGTGGATGCCCGAAGAAGGCGTTTGAGTGTAAGGAATCATCGCTGGAAATCGTGTTTGCCGACACGGGAATTTGGTACCAGGCTAAGTGATCTTGAGTACTTGACTTTATGTCATTCCCAAATTGAGATTATAGGTAGGAGCCCGGGCTAAGTGATCTTGGGCACTACCATTGGGTCGAGACACCATGTTTCGTGGTCTTGTGTGTGTCTCCCTCACTTATACTCTAATCTCGGCGGCAATCTAAGATTGACAGTTGGTGTAAATTATGTAGGGTATTCCACCTAGCTCAGTTGCATTTCATTGTTATTGAAAACAATTACATTATGCCCATGTGTTTTCAAATGATTTGATATGAAACTGCTTTATAATGGCTCTCACCTATATTATGTAAAAATATTATACTTCTGTTTTGATTTCTCTGTGTACTAGTACTTTTGTATTGAGCTCCTTCTCTCCCAGGTTCGGAGGCACAGTCTAGGGGTCCAGGTAACCAGTAAATTTCTTCTGACAGATCGCAAAATCAAGTGGTGAGCCTTCTATATTTCGAAAGGCCTGACGTCTGCTATTTCATTTATCATTTATTAGTTTTGGGTCTGCTGGGGGCCTTGTCCCAGTTTTCACATAGACATTGTTTCAGTCATGTAGTAGAGATTTCGCAGACGATTTTAGAGATGTTGATTGAGATTGTGGGACATTGTTTGCCCATTATTGTTCGCATATGATTCTTGACCATGTTTCCATTATATTGTGTATCTTCCGCATTTCTTTTATCATATGAATTACGTGCATGATTACCAGACAGATAGAGGTGTTTCGGGCCTTATGGTTCGGAATACTCATCACGGCCAGGGCCCCGGTTCGGGTCGTGACAAACTTGGTATCAAAGTACGGTTCATGGTCTCAGGGTGTCTGCAAAATCACGTCGGGTAGAGTCTTGTTTATGGGTGTGTAGTGCGCCACACTTATAAACAGGAGGCTACTAGGCGTTTAGGAATGTCTCTCTTTCTTCATGTTCTAGTTCGTGCAATAGAGTCAGAATGTTCCCCTTTCATACTCAAATTCGTGCTATGGTGTCGCCCATACGAAAATAGTCATCCTAATTCTTTCCTTACTCAGACATTTTCAGACATGTCTCATCATTGGGCTGATTCAAGTGCAGAAGTTTAGAGTCTAAATGGTATTGTCCCTTCGGATCGCGTCATATAAGATCTTAAAATTGTGCAAGGACTTGAGAAGAGTCCGTTATTGCTTCAGAGTATATGGGTTCTAGTGTGAACCTTGATCCTGACGAAATCATGCTTTTCAGCCTTCTGTATTGAGTATATTCGGCCCTTTTTAGAAATTTATGTTGCAGATGTCATGCTTAAGGGAAAATATGTGTAGTAGAAGTGTTGGAATTGTACTTCCACCCAAATAGTAGTATAAGTTAAAGTGTCAGTGTCATGACCTGTTGGTAGCTAGTAGCGTGTGTGGATTGTATGATAATCTGTGGGGATCTTTCGATTCACTAGCATAGTTGACTTGTCATTCATCCCATTTTCTTGTTCAAAAAAAAATCAAAGTCTAGTGTAGCCGTGTGAGGCCTATTTCGATTCACTAGCAATTTGTCGTTCAACATGTTGTTCTTTCGTTGGTTTAATATATGTATGGCTGAATTTGTTTGCATGAGATTGAGTTGGTAAAGAGGTAATTCGTCCTTGTGAGTTAGTTTAGTATAAGGTAGAGAAGGAGTTGTTAGTCAGGGTGATTTGTTGGTTGCTTGAATGTGAAAATGGTTGTATTAGCGAGTAAGTTATGATTATAGACTCATGGTTGTTTGAGGAATTTGAAGGCAGTCTAAATGTATGATTGAGTGAGTAAGTATGAGGTGAGAAATGCGTATAAGTAAATACGATTGTACGGGGTTATAATACAAGGATAAGGTTGACCATGTCTATTATGAGGCTTTAACCCCCTTGACCCTTTTTTCATTGGTAGTTGTAAACTAGTGCTACTTGTGATAAGGTATGTAGTGGATTTTTGAGATATTAGGGTAGAATGTCCCAATTTGATGGATTAGTACATTATGTTGCCCTCGTCATTGGTGGTAAATGATTGATGCTAGACCATTGGATTGAATCTAATGTAGGATGTGTATGTAAGAATAGTGGCATGAGATTAATGATGTATGTTTGTGGGAATAAATATTAGTAGGCTTGATGTGTTGAAATAGTACGTGCTAATGAGTTATGATAAGGAAGACCGTAAGGTCAAGGTCGATTATTGTTGTTATGAAGTTCTAGTGTACTAGTGTTTCTTGATGTTTATTTCATGGTTTCCAAGTGAGAATCATGCGTAAGGTTGGGTTGTAAAATCATGTTTAGCACTAGACATTAAGTTTGAACAGTTGAAGTTCATAAAGGTGGATGTGATGATTTCTTGATCAATGATGTTAGTTATATGAAAGTGATCTAATAGGCTTGAACGGTGTATGAAATGGCTTAAGTTTAAATTGATTCGTAATGAAGTATACTGTTGTAGGTATGGTGTAGAAGTATGTCAAGGTGATATGAGGTTGCGGCATATTTTTCTTAGACTATTACATAATTTGTGTGGCTAGTGGTACCATTGAATTGTTAAGTGGAGAAAGACTAGTTAGATGGTATATGGTGATCTAAATAGCCATGTTAAGTGTTAGAATCTAAGTTTGAGTTTTGAAGGTTGAACCGATAGAAATAAGTGTGCAAGCATTATACTATGACTATTGGTGGCTATGGAAAGATAGAGTGTATCCCAGAAGGTAGTCATTCGGGTTAAGTCTACGATATGCATGTATTGTCATTTATTTTTTTTCTTTCAGACCCTAGAGTGCAGTAAGTGTAGTTCAGTTAAAATCTGGTAAGGGATCTCCCAAACTCTAGATGATGACTTGAAGTTAAGGGGGAGATAATAGAACGAATGACCAAGTAAGGCTCTCAGATTCTAGTAGTGATGCAGTATGATTTAGAACATCAGAAAGTGAGGGTGAATCTCAACCCATTCCTTCCTTAGTATTTTTTTTTGTTATTCGGATGCTTACTCATGCCTTACGATCCAGTTCTGTGATAGTAGTTCATGATTCCTGTATATGATAGAGAGTCACGTACTCTTCCAGTTCCGAGATAATGAGTTCTAGTTTATTCAAGTAGTCAGAATCACATTCCTTATGTTATGAACTCTAGTTGAGGTCATGCAACTCATGACACATGTACTCACTCTTTATAGTGTGCTCAGTCCCTTATAAATTTTTTTTCATGTTTCAAGGTCTTATGTTTTAACCTTTTTGTGACCCGCCCTATGCAATGATAGTGGTGATGATGTAAATATTCTTGTTGATGGAAGATCATAGTATGCTTGTTTAGATACGGCCATAAGTATTAAGTAAGATTTGGGGCCAAGTCTTTGATACATGTGATGGTTAGTGGAAAAGTTTTTGTGTGTGTGTTTTCAGGATAGCGCGTGGGAGTTATATTGATAATAGTTTAGAAACTATGTGAAGTATGTATTTATGGGTGATTGCCGTGAATTTAACATGTGGTTATAAATTAGGCTTGAATGACGTTTTGGGATTGTAGTGAAAGGTCGCAATATGCATTAGCGACTTCATATTAAGAGTTCAAAGTAGTCATTGAAGTGGTAAGGCATGTTATACTTAGGATATGATCTTTAAAGGAGATATGGAAGATTGCATCATATGGTTTAGAATAATAGCGTGGTCTGGCATGTTGTAATTTTTTTTGTGACTTAGAGTTAGGCTTGATCAAGGCGAAGGGATTAAGTTATTTCTGACATTAGTAAAAAGATTTGTCAATGCTCATATGAGAATTTTAAGCTGAGTTGAATGAATATGATATTTATAGGGAATAGTATAGTTAAGGGATATTCAGGAAGTGCGCTAAGCCTGAAAGTAAGAAGTTGTATTGCCAAAGGTCTGAGAAGTTGTATTGCCAAAGGTCTGAAAATTCTATCCTAATTTATGAGTTATACGTCTATATTCCAGACTGCAGAGTAGAGTAAATGTTGTGATTTCCTCAGTTGGATGTCTCGTGCAATCCATACCCAAGATTAGTGGCTCCCTATTACGGCTAGAACTTTTTTTAGAGAGAGTATTGAAGAGATACTCCAATTAAGTATGAGGGTCTAGCTTAATTCAGTCTATATAGCCAGTAAGTCAGTTTAGCAGTCAGATTCGCATGACTTGTTTTCTCGTCTTTGCACTTATTCATGCTACTCGAAATCTCAGACATGCTACTATTCCAAGATAGAGTATACCAGTAGTTACGAGTATAGCCCAGTTCATGCATCATGCATTAAATTTAGATTCCAAATGTTCAGTTATGATTCAATTCGTAGGTGCCCTGTGCATCGCCTTAGTTTTTCGAGTATCTTAGTGAATTGAGCATTTATAGAGGGACATAGGGTCCCAAGGGGGAGATACCCCATTCTGCTACATGCATAGATTCTTATTACAAGCTCCGCACCAGTTGTCATTGCGTATTCAATCATACGTTCATATGTCAGTTCAGTCAAATATGCATGTATTAGAAATGCATGTTCAATAGAAAAAGTTCAGCTTATCAGTGTATTAGGCGTGCGTTCATGAGAACAACTCAGTCACAGATCCATGCATCAGATATGCATGTTCATTATGAGAATTCATCTTATGAATAGCTTCAGTCGTGTATTCCATGCATCAAATATGCACGTCCGGTATAAGAATTTAGAACATCAGTAGTTCCAGCCTTATGTTTCAGATCAGTGTATTCTTTCTTAGAGAAACATATCATGTCCGCATTATTCCATACCTCTAAGCTTCAATATGTTCCTACCCATCATTCGAGGATGAATGATCCCAATGGGGAGATAATGTAACACCCCGTATTTTCGGGCTAGAGTTTAGACCATGATTTCGATGCGTTGATAATCCCGAACCCATAAATCCTATGCTAATATGGCATGTAAATTATTTGCGTAGTATGTGAATCCATTCAAGCTTGAATTTAGACCATAAAGGTCCTTCAACTCAAGGACTAGTTGAAACTATTTCGATCGATTAAGTTTTAGTGGACATTGTAATTTGTGTCAGCTTCCATTGACCATAACTCTTTGTATATGTCGAATTAGAGAGCCTGCTATATGTCAAATAATAGGTCTTTGAGTTAGCTTTCCAACGATACCAATTTTACTAAAATCCGACACCTGAGCAAGAGGTTATGGCCTTTCAAAGTAGTAGGCGGCGCCTATGTAAACATAGGCGATAGCATAGGCAGCGCCTATGTAAAGGTTTCAAGTGACTTAAACACTCCGTTTTTGGGGCAAAATGGTCCTTTTCCACCCTTACTTAGACCTAAACACGAAATTCAGTTCCCAAAGACTCCAAAATACATCTTCATTCATCAAAATTGTTCAAGAACTCTCTCTAGGGTTTCAAAATAAAAACCCAAGTAGTTCAAGATTCAACCATGGGTTTTCAAAATAAATTGAAGATTTGGAATCTCCGCAACGTAGGCTTCAAGAAGCACCTATCATATTCGCATATAGAGGTACGTGGGGTTATCTCAAAAATCTCATGGGCTTTAAAAATTCATGTTTTCAAAATGGGGGTTTTGAAATTACGAATATGATTATGTTTTAAACGTTTTATGATATTGATTTGGCCCTTAGGCCTACTCCCAAAGTGATTTGCTATATGATATATGTATATGCATGTATTTCGAAAAGATGTTAACTTGAGAGCATGAATGATATGAAATTTCCTCTCTTGATGTGAATTTGTTTTAAATGTTCATATGATGTAAATTGTTTGAAAACATCTTGAAGAGCATGACATGAAATGTTTTGAGAATTGATATGATTTTGACTTGAAAACGAGAAGGTTATTCATGTTGAATACAATGGTTGAATGAGAAGAATGATGTGATATTGATGGCTTGCAAGTCGGGTATGACGATACCCTACAGAGTATGACATGTGATTGATTTGAACAAAATTTGAATGCATTGATTTTACATAAGATAGGTGGATGCCCGAAGAAGGCGTTTGAGTGTAAGGGCTCATCGCTGGAAACCGTGTTTGCCGACACGGGAATTTGGTACCAGGCTAAGTGATCTTGAGTACTTGACTTTATGTCATTCCCAAATTGGGATTATAGGTAGGAGCCCGGGCTAAGTGATCTTGGGCACTACCATTGGGTCGAGACACCATGCTTCGTGGTCTTGTGTGCCTCTCCCTCACTTATACTCTAATCTCAGCGGCAACCGAGGATTGACAGTTGGTGTAAATTATGTAGGGTATTCCACCTAGCTCAGTTGCATTTCATTGTTATTGAAAACAATTACATTATGCCCATGTGTTTTCAAATGATTTGATATGAAACTGCTTTATAATGGCTCTCACCTATATTGTGTAAAAATATTATACTTCTGTTTTGATTTCTCTGTGTACCAATACTTTTGTATTGACCCCCTTCCCTCCCAGGTTCGGAGGCACAGTCTAGAGGTCCAGGTAACCAGTAAATTTCTTTCGACAGATCGCAGAATCAAGTGGTGAGCCTTTTATATTTCGGAAGGCCCGACGTCTACTATTTCATTTATCATTTATTAGTTTTGGGTCTGCTGGGGGCCTTGTCCCATTTTTCAGATAGACACTGTTTCAGTCATGTAGTAGAGATTTCGCAGACGATTTTAGAGATGTTGATTGAGATTGTGGGACATTGTTTCCCCATTATTGTTCACATATGATTCTTGACCATGTTTCCGTTATATTGTGTATCTTTCGCATTTCTTTTATCATATAAATTATGTGCATGATTACCAGACAGATAGGGGTGTTTCGGGCCTTATGGTTCGGAATACTCGTCATGGCCAGGGCCCCAGTTCGGGTCGTGACAGACTCTAAGTGTTTTCTTAATTAATTACCCAAGCACAAACAACTTCTCACTAAAAGTATTTTTTCAAAAAGCACTTTCCAAAATAAGTTGATTTTTAAAGCTTGGCCAAAAAGGATATTAGAGTCGATGTGATTCGACATGAGTATAGTATGTTTAGTTATATGCTCATTTTTGTTGCAAAATCAATTTGGCTTTTGTTTGACATAACTCTTTGTCACTCATGAATCTTTTTGTATGTTTTATTTTGCGAAGCAAAGTTCAAGGTTGTTCCTACTTGTGATAGGATTAGTTTTTTGCACTACTCAATTTATATCCAGGATATGGTCAATTTGTATCCAGGATAAATTGTATCTTGAATCTAAATTTTTTTTTTTATATTTTTTTTATATTGATTTTAGGATCAAGATTCTCAGAGCAAAACCTTGCAAACTCTTCCCGTGGTTCAGTAATATAATGGCATGTTTCCACTAACTACTTTGAGGAATGAGAGTAAGAAAAGAAATTTAAAGTTGTGTTTGGTATGACGGAAATTAGCTACCTTAAATTATGGAAGACACTTCATCAAAGAAAATTATTTCTTACTAAAAGGGGAAGAAAAGCTTCCTTATTTATGGGCAGGTGTCATTTTTCCTTGATAAGTATCCAAACTCCAACTCTGTGGCACTCACTTGTGTTAACACTTAGACATTGTTACCAGCCTTTGTTACCCAGTAGTATCGTCAAAACATGATTTGTGTGATGCAGTCACTTGATCAATGTAACTAATTGTTAGTTTGATTTTAGAATGACATGATTTCACTTTACAGGGTTTTCATGAAAATATAGCTACCTGAGAAGTGAGGGTCGGGATGATAAATTCAGCCAAGGAATTTTGAACAAAAGAGAAAATGGGATTTCAGAGATTTCTCAAATTCATTCCAAAACCAACCGCTTCTGATCGAACTTCACTGCTACCTCTTGCTGTGAGAACGATAGATTCCTCATTGTGCACCACTAACAACCTCACGCCTGTTGTCTGAAACCAACTGAACCAACTCATGGAAACTCACCTCACGCCCTCTTTCACAGCCAAAGATTTTCTCTCTTTTCTCAAGAACTGCATCCGTTACCACCCTATCCTCACTAACCTTGACTTCTACCTCTTCAACTATGCTGCTTCTGTTGATTCATTCCGACATGATCACACCACTTTTGAGTGGATGGTTCGCACTCTTGCTACCACCCACCGCCTCCAATTTCTTACTGCTCTCCTCCAATTCATTTCTTCTAACCCCTGCCCGTGTGCTGATGGTATTTTCTCTTGCCCCAAAACTGAACCTATTTTCCGTTTCGCAATTAATGCTTATTGCAAAGCTGGTAGGTTTTATGATGCATTGTTGGCGTTTGACACAATGAGAAGATTGATTGATGGGAAGCCTGATGTTGCTGTTTGCAATATAATAATTCATGGATTTGTGAAGTTTAAGCATTTTGATAAGGCTTTGGAGTTTTACCATAGGATGATTGGAGAACGAGTAAAGCCTGATGTAATTACGTTTAATACTTTGATTGCTGGATACTGTAAGAACTCACAAATGAGCTTGGCTTTACAAATGTTTAAGGAGATGAAAACTCATGGATGTGCTCCGAATGTAGTTAGTTTTAATACTTTAATTAAATGGTTCCTTTTGGATTGAAAGATTGAGGAGGGAATTGGGATGGCCTATGAGATGACTGAGATGGGATTGGGACATTTCGGCAGTGACATGTGAGATTTTGGTTGATGAGCTTTGCAGGAAGAGAATGGTGTTGAAAGCATGTGATTTATTGGTTGACTTTGCCAGAAAAAGTGTGCTGCCAAGAACATTTGATTATTTTGGGTTAGTTGAGAGGCTTTGTGGGGAAAGGAATGTAGCCAAAGCAATGGAATTGGTGCATGAGTTATGGAGGAACGGGAATTCCCCAAGCTTGATCGCTTGTACAACCTTGATTGAAGGTTTAAGGAGAACAAGAAAGATTGATGAAGCATATGAAATTATGGAGAAAATGCTGCAGGAATGCATGCTTCCGGATAGTGTCACGTTTAATTGTCTACTTAGTGACGTGTGATGCAGCAAGAGCGAAGGAAGCGAATAAGATGAGGTTATTGGGTTTAAACAAGGGCTTGGATCCTGATAGTGTGACGTATAATATTTTGATATCAGGATTTAAGAGGGAGGGTAAAAAGATGGAATTGGAAGCTCTGGTGGAAGAGATGTTGGATTTGGGGTTTATTCCTGATATTGCTACTTATAACAGGTTGATGGATGGACAAGCTAAATCAAAAAGTTAATTTTCTTTGCCCTTACCCTCTTCAAGTTCAGACTACTTAATTTATTGATCCATGTGTGGACATGATGACATGCATATTAGAAGCACCGATGGAGAAAATCAATGATTCTTTTCCCCGTTCTTTCAATCATCACCAAAGAAGATTGGTGAGTTATGCATCGTCGAGTTATTTTTTGAGAGTCAACTGAAGCAACAGCTTGAAGCTCTCATGGCTTAAAATGGTATAAAAACTGTGATCATCTTTTGCACCGCAACAGATCATAGCAGATATGCAACATATTTCTTAACTAACATGGAGTACGATGGAGTGATGGACTCCACCACACAGATCAAGAAGGAAGTTCTGCTATTCAGGGGAGGACAAAGAAAAAACTCAAGGGAATGTGAAGAATTGTATCTATGTGTACCCCATGGCAGTTTGTCCGCTTAGAAACACACAAGTTTTGAGATTATGTTTCTCAGGTCCTTCAAAAATATCTCTGGGTGTATATTGGATCTCCAAAAGTTATTCGTTCTTGAAGGTTCTGACATGGGTGTGGTAATATTTTTGGTCCACATGCACTAGAAGCATGGGTCTTTATACCTTACGCCTAGTATCTGATGGATCCTAAAGGCTTCCTCGCTTATCTCGGTCTCAAGGTAGATACAATAGGTTCCTTTTTTCTTGTTTGCTCTTCAAGTCTACTTAGATAGTTATGTGTGTGTGATGATAATAAAAAGTAAACATCTCTCTTATGTCCTCAGGTTAAAAGGTATTGTATGTGCCTGTAGTGCACTAATGGATGCCATCCTTTCGGCAGTTTAGAAGCAGTTCAGAAGCATATGGAAGCAAAACTCATTGCATAGTGCATTATGGTGATGGTGGTCATGATGAAGAGGCTGAATTAGAAGAGTTTATGACCATGTCAGCAGGTATATGTAGTGATGAGATATTTTCTAATGTACATTTGAGCAGAGGCAGGTGCAGCCTATATTTAATGGATTCAATTGGACACAATAGTTTCTCTACAGAAATTAGATGTGTTTTGTGTGTAAAACTCCACCAAGATTTCAACAAATATTAAATTCTGAATCCATAATTTCGACTAGAAAATGGGTTCAGTCTAACGAACTTTAAAAGGTTGAACTGATCAAATTTAGATCCTGAATCTGCAGATGCGTTAAGAATATCATGCGTGTGAACTGTGATATTTGTTCTCCTTGTTTTATTTACCATATTCAACGTATGTGAACGCAACTGGAAATCCAAGAATTCTTTTTCTGTAATAACATATTAGCTATGATGTATCTAGTAGGCTCCGTACCTGCTAATATTTACAAGCTGTTGTTGGTTAGAGAAGGGGGAAAACGTAACTTGAAATATTGTTTCATTAACTTGAAGGGAGAACACAAGGACAATAGTCTCCCAACAGCCAGCTTTTTGCATTTCCTTAAAATTGTGCCTTCTCCAAAATGCAAACTTTGCAACACTAACTGTGATGAGACAATTTAATCATCTATTTCGTTTGTGTCCCAAGGTTCAATTAGGTGTCCTACCTTTCATAAACCAACTTGATACTCGTTTGCTGGAAGTTACTAACCGATTGCTTGCTCTAAAATCAATCTAATACTCAAGCAGCCAATTATACTCTTCCAACATCCCTCTTTTACCCATTTTATCCCTTACCTCGTGACTCACATGAAAGAGTCGCATTAGATATATCTTTCAAGTACTCACTTTCACTTTTAAATCAGAATGTAATTCTTCAAAATGTTACGGAAAAAATAAAAAAACTACCCCATTGTTTGTCATCCTACATGCTTATCATGGATGGTTTTCTGAATATGGGTCGGTGGAGGTGTGGTTTTCCCTTTCAGAAATACACAACTGCTATCACTACTGAGATATTCATGCTTTGGTTCAGGCTCAACAGCTATCCCTGCAGCATGGGTTTACACCATTGCAAATCAATATCGATTCTAAGGAGATAATTACCATTGATATATGCTCCTAATGATCTTCATTTGTCTGTTCTTAATGACTGCAGGTACCTCCTCTGGCTTTTGGGTGATCCACCAGTGCATCATATCTACAAGGAGCAAAATATCTTAGCAGATAGATTAGCATGTATGGTTTCGGCGACAAATTTGGGTAGTGAAAATACAACTTTTTGGAATCCTTCTCCTCCATTTTACTACATGTTTTGTTGGACGACCAGGTAGGAAGGATGCAAACAAGACAAATAGATTTGACAATACACCCTTGTGGTGGACCCCTTCCTCAGACCCGGAACATAGCGGGAATTTTAGTGCACCGGGCTGCCCTTTAAGTGTGCAGGCAACTAGAGAAGCAACCACAAATGACCAAGAGATGTTAATGGGGTCAAATTTTGAAACACATGCTCCTACTACCTCTACTATAGCAAGTACTACTAATAGTTGTGTGGTACCAACTGTTAGGCCACCCTCTTGCGTATCTTTTAAGTTCTGTTGTAAGTTGTAACTAATCTCTAAGTCCTTGTAGGTTCTATTATATATGTACATCCAATATCTTTTCATCACCCAGAAAAAAGACTATTATTACAGGGTCATGGTTAATCATTGACACTATTACCACTTGTTAGGATTATAGGTTTTTTATTATGTCAAAAGCTATTAAGTGATAACATATATTTAACTTTATTTCATAGTCAAATTCCTCAAGCAATCACCGTACTTGATCGTGACTTAGGTTGGAGCCATTCCTTGAGGAGTTTGGAGCTGAAAGGGCACATTTTTTAAGCAAATAAATCATAAGAGCACTCCGAATTTGGGACCAACCAAAAGGGCCAGTTTTTCTTTTCTATTATTATATTATATAGAAGAGGTGATTTAGACCACGCAATTATCAAAAAATTTCTTCACTTCCACTTAATTACATATCATGCTCTAATATATAAAAATTTCATTATTTCATCATAATGATTTAAATATTTAATATATTCTATTAATTTATATTAACTAACTATAACTACATATTGAAAGTAAAAAAAATTTTTTTATTTAATTGGCTATCATGTTCAAAACTAATTTGTTATCACGAATTACAATAATTAATAACTTAAAATATTTAAAAGACATATAGAAATTTTATTGACTCTCATTATTTTAGCAATGCCACATAAATTGAGATAAAAGAAAAAGTACTACAAATCATAATAATTAACAACTTAAAATATTTAAAAGATATATAAAAATTTTAGTTGATTCTCAAAATTGTATCGAAGCCACCTAAATTGGGACACAAGGAGTAAATATATTATTTGATAATTACGTAAAAATTATTATAAATCACAATAATTAACAAGTTAAAATACTTTTTTAAAAATAGATAAAAGTTCTATTCAACTCTCAAAATTTTATCGGTGCATCATAAATCATGACAAAATAAAAAATTATCTTAATTAATTGCAACTAAATATTTAAAGTAAATCAATTTTATTATTTTAATTGACTTTTATATAGAAAATTAATATTTTTATTTATTTATTTATTTTAGTAAATTTAAATTTTAAAATTATTTTTTTCTTATAAAGAAATACTAATATTCAAAATTAACTTTAAATTTTTAAAGTACAAAATTAATAAATTTAATTTAATAAAATAAATTTCTAATGAATATTTTCTTAGAATTTGTGTTGGTTCAATATGTATCAAGTTAAAAAGAAATATAGAAAAATATATAGTAAAATTTTATTATTGTGAAAGATAAATATAATGCACTATCCAATAATATTTAATAATATCATATTTTGCATATGCAAATATAGCATCCCATATTTAATTAATATACTATTTCGGTGAATTATCGATGATTATTATTGGATATGATAAAATTATATTAATTTTTATAGTAATAATATAATCAATCGCTCTTAATTAATTATTAAGAGTCATCTAGGTATTAAGAAAATAAATAATATTTAATAAAAAATAAAATAGACATAAAATGCAAAATTAACTGTTAATGTTTTAAATTAAATTTTCGTCTTTCGAACGATGATTTTACTATATCACTCCTTATTATAAGTCATTTATATATTAAAAAAATAAGAATAACAAAATGATATGTTAACATAAAATATTTGATTGACTATCAAAATTATATTAGTGCCACATAAATTGGGACGAGACAGAAGAAGATATAAAGCAACATATATTATTTGAAAATGAAATAAAAAGTACTGTAAATAACAATAATTAACAAAAAAAATAATTAAAAATTGACTAATTTCTGCTGCTTCAATCGTGATTTCAATGTATCACCCGCAATTAATTATTATAAGTCACTTATGTATTAAAAAATTAATAATATTGAATCCACGATTTTACTATATATATATATATATATATATATATATATTTTTATGGTATTTTTTTAAAAAATAAAAATTACTACATAAACTCAAAGGAAAAAAGAGTAAAAACACACAAGAGATAAATGTAGAGAAATCAAGAAGCACCAAATAGATTATTAACATTTGTAACATTCAACACATTTCTAAATGTTTTCAAGTTCTTCTTGAATCAACACATACACATAATAAAAATAATAAATAATAAATAATAATAATTACATTTTACTATATCACCCCTAATTAATTATTATGGTCATTTAAGCATTGTGCCACATAAGTTGAAATAGAAAAAATATTATAAATCATAATGATAAAAAATTTAAATTATTTTAAAAAATATAATTGGCTAGCGTCGACACAAAACTTTGGACAAGGAGAGTATCATATATTATTCAAAAATTACATAAAAAGTATTATAAATTACAATAGTTAACAACTTAAAATATCTAAAAACAATTTAATATGTTATATATTTCAAAAAAATTACATGAAAAATACTAGAAATCACAATAATTAATAACTTAAAAATTTAAAAGATATAAAATATTTGATCGACTCTTAAAATTATATTAGTGTCACTAAAATTGAAATAGAAGAAAATTATTATAAATCACAATAATTAAAAACCTAAATTATTTTTAAAATACTATTGACTGTCAATGCCACAAAAATTTGAACAAGAAAAGTAACATATATTAATTTGAAAATTACATAAAAAATATTATAAATTACAATAATTAACAACTTAAATTCTCTAAATACATATTAAAATAACATATGTTGAACTTATGCTAGATTCCGGATGAATCCTAGAAAACATATGCAATCCTTTTATTAAAAAATTTTATTTAAATATATCAAGATTGAAAAGATAAATAAATATCTTAATGTTCTTAATGTTGGGCCCGTGCTGACACGGGTCATGCTCCTCTAGTGTAGTACTATTTGTGAACTAAAAGAAAATTGGTTCATTCAATTGTTGTGCCGCTACGCATTTACGCATTATAGGAAGAACTAGCTAGTTCTGGGTTTGGTTAACATTAAGTCGGTTTAGACCTCTATTTAGTTTCATCCAAGCTTCATCCTCAGGTTCGGATCAATAAGCAATTATAATTTCCCTACAAAGACTCGTTTTCGCTATACTCCAGTAGATTCTATCACTGCCTATAAGTCGCTGACTCATTCTTCATTATACGCACGATCAGAACCCTAACTTCTTCCACTGCTTGAGAGCTTACGTTTTCATGTTCTATTTCATTTTACTTCACTATCATCACTTAGGACAATTTTTAAAGACCTCAAACATAAATTTTGGATTAATGTAGGGTCTAAAATGTCATTTAAGGGACATAGTGTCTATAAAGTATTCTTTGTTCCTTTTTTTATCTTTTCCTATTAAAACTTGGCAATTTGTTGAGTGATTTGCAAACGCCACAAACTGAAATAAAGCTATTGATAGTTGTTATCCTGCAGGATTTATGCTGTAAGCAAATTGCTGCTTGGCCGAGGTAAGAGGCTTTGGTTTAATTATTTTTTTCGTTTTTTGGTTATTGACGCCCAACTGTTTGATAAAATGTCTGTGTGAAAGTAGTGGAAGAAATACTCTTTTGTTATCTGTGTACTTGATGAGATCTTCACTGTCGACCAACAACAACAACATACCCAGTGAAATCCCGTAAGTGGGGTCTGGAGAAGGTAGAACATATGCAAACCTTACCACTATCGTAGAGAGATAAAGAGGTTGTTTCCAAAAGACTCTTGTTTCCACACTTGCTTCATGCGTTATATCAATAAATTTACACTCCAAATATTCCGTTTTGGTCCTGCTCACCCTAAACCCTTCAGACTCCATCATTTGTCTCCACACCTCCAACCTAGCATTAACTCCATTGTGTGTCATCAATTAGTACTATGTCATATGCAAATAACATTCACCATAGCATCTCATCTTGAATATTCCGTGCCAATTCATCCATATCACCAGGGCTAATAAAAGTGGGCTAAGTATTGATCCCTGATGCTACCCCATCTCTACTGGGAAGTGCTCTAAGTCTTCTCCCACCATTCTAACTCGAGTCTTAGCTCTATCGTACATGTTCTTCATCGCCTTAATGCATGCTACGCCATTGGTGCGCCTTTAGCCTCCGGCCATTTCCAGAGAACTTCCCGCAAGACTTTGTCATAGGCCTTTTTTGGTCAATGAACACCATATGCAAGTCTCTCTTCTTTTCCTATATTTCTCCACTAGTATCCTCACAAGATGGATAGCTTATGTAGTGGATCACCTTGGCATAAACCCGAACTAGTTTTTGAAAATGACACACCCCTCCTCACTCTCATCTCTGCTACTCTCTTCCAAACTTTCATAGTGTGGATTAGCAACTTCATACCCCTGTAGTTGTTGCAGCAACTTGATACCCCTATAGTTATTGTGATATTTGATGCCAACCTTGTTGTTGTACACTGGGGCCATCGTACTGCACCTCTTCGGGCATTTTTGCCATCTTAAAAGTGACATTAAACAACTCAGTCAACCACTCCATACCTGCCTTGTTTGAGCTCTTTCAGAACTCCATCGGAATCTCATCTGGTCCCGTCGTCCTTTCAGAACTCCATCGGAATCTCATCTGGTCCTGTCACTCTTTCCAATAGCATGGTTGACCTCCTCAACCTTAATACACCTAGTCTCAAAGTGCTCCAAATCACCTAGACAATGTCTCTATCCCCTTCTTCGTTCAAGAGTTTATGGAAGTATGCTTGCCATCTTCACCTAATGAGGTTCTATGTTAAGCTATCACAGTAAGACTTTTCTTTTTTTGGACACATATCAGCATTTATCTCTCACAACTCACAAGATCACTAGTATGAGCCTATGAGGCAACTTTTGTTTAAGGGCAAGTGATAACAACCAAGACTTAGGCTTCTACTAGAGGTTAGCGTGAGTGTGACTTGATGTTAGTACAGAATTTAGAGTGAGGTTTAAAATGTGAATATATCTATTTGTACACACATATATACGCATTTTTGGTGCAAAATCAATTATTGTTTCGTTTAGCCACACAATTCTATATATTGCTCATGAATCTCTCTGTATGTATTTTTTGAAGGAAAGTGATAGAAACTAGGATGCAAAAGAGAGAGATAGAGAAGGAAATATTACTGGTTAAAGAAAGTGCAAGGATCTTAAACACTATATTAACCAATAACCAAGTCTGTGTGGAGTGGACAAATCTCCAGATATAAAGACAATGATAATATTTTTCTTCTATCCGTCAGAATTCTACCAGATTCTCCTATTTAAACTAAGACATAAGCAGTTATTGCTGTAGATAACTAGTGGCAACTACTAATAGATAACTGCTTCTATCCTATCTAAAACTAAGAAATTAAATTACATTATCTTCACATGCTAAAGCAGCAGTCTTATCAGAAAGTTCAAGGTTGTTCCTACTTGTACAAGGATTTGAATCTATAATGGTCAATTTTGTCTCTCTAATATGTTGTATCTTGGGTCTAAGTCTTATTTTTTTTCTTTCAGAATGAGATTCTCAGAGCAAATCCTTGCCAACTCTTTCGGAGTCTGTACCGCAATGGTAAGGTTTCCACTTAATGGGACAATGAATTTAAGGGTGTTTTTGGTATCAGTGTCCAAATTCCGACACCAGATCACTCAGTTCATTATTATCAACCTTTGGTACTTAATATTATCGTCAAAACACAATATTTATATCTTATCGTACAATTGTTTTTTATTACTGGATGTTACTTGTCCCTTCAGGGACATCCGATAAAACTGGAAGTTACCAGCTTTCTATATCCATCCAACCACTTGAAAATGATTCTTTTTTAAAAAATTCTGTCAAAGTAAAACGTCTTCGAGGATAATTTTCTGAAACATTTCCTCCATAGTGGCACACCAATAATTTTGACATTCCAATAAGGGAATTGAACCAGACTGGTATATCAGGGTGCACAGTTGATCATCTTCCGTATCACTGATATTTTATAAGATGTTTAGTATCTCATTCGTTGATTGAGATTTTAAAAATTATAGTTCTTCGTTCTGTAATTTTTACTTCTTTGTTTTTCCAGTCAACAGCAGATTGGTCAAAATTGCCAGTGGAACTTTTGGGGTTAATTTCTAGTCGGCTGCATTTTGCTGAAGACTGTGTACGGTTTGGTGCAGTCTGTAAGTCATGGAGAATCAGTATACTACAACATGGCAATTATTCATGCTCATTCCTTCCTTGGCTAATGCGACCTCAGACAAAACATGAAAGCTTGCGCAGATTTTATAGTCCTTTCAACGGTAAGAGTTATGATATATGTTTGCCAGATGTTCTAGATAAACGCTGTTGGGGTTCTTCTCATGGTTGGTTGGTCACGCTAGGTGCCTATTTTGAGATGCACTTGCTGAATCCGTTATCAGGGGGTCAAATTTCACTCCCGCCGCTACATAAATGCCCTAATTTGAATCTGGTTTGTTCAGGAAAGGGCTTTCGCGACTCATTTGTTTGCAAAGTTATCTTGTCTGCTAGTCCGTGCTCATCAGATTGTGTTATTTTTGCTATTTATGCTGATAATTGGAAGATGGCATTTGTAAAGCCAGGTGATGTTTCTTGGACTCCCTTGAGTTGCATCCATGGCCATGTTGATGATGCCATGTGTCACGATGGGAAGTTTTATGCCATCGATACTTTTGGGGAAATTCTGATTTGGGACTTAGCTGGTTCTTTCTTGAAGAGAATAGCTTTCACACCATCCCGCGGAATGGATAATTTGGTGTATGTTACTACATATCTTGTCGAGTTAGAGGGCCAAATATATGCCATAATGAGGCTTTTGTTTGATACCAGGATCACCGATACTCCTTGTCTAACCACTTGGTGTTTCGAAATTTACAAGTTGGATATCTGCAACGAGAAGTGGGAAGAAGTGAAATCTTTGGGTGATTGGTCCATTTTCGTAGGAAGCAATCATTCCTTCTCAATTTCGTGTTCGACTTACCCAGAATGTGAGAGTAATTGCATTTACTTCACAGATGACTTCTCCGGAGTTTATTACAAGGCAGTGTTTAGCTATGATATTGGTGTTTACAACGTTCAGAATGACAGGGTACAATCTCTTCCTCAGGAAGATATATCTGACTTCGCATTCTCGCTACCGCTTTGGATCATACCAAGTTTATCGTAAGGATTTTTTGTTGAGTTAGACGATAATGTCCATGAAGGGGAGCCTTGGCGTAACTATTCTCTTGGAGAAATGCACATTAAGACTGCATACAATAGACCCTTGTGGTCTGACTCTCCCCCTACCCCAAGCATATCGAGAGCTTTAATTTACCGGGACTCCGTAGATGATAATGTACGTCATGTACCCGAGTTTCTTTTAAACCAAATATTTGACTAGCTATGCTGCGAAATAATTTCTTGTCGTGCTAAAGCAATGTGTGTGAGCAAATGCTTGTTATGCTCTTAAACTGTTGGTGTTGACCTAAAGGTCACGAGTTCAAGTTGTGGAAACAAGCTCTTGAAGAAATGCAGGTTAAGGCTACATATAATACAACAGACCCTTGTGGTCCGACCCTCCCCCTCCCCCTCCCCCTCCCCCGAGCATATCGGGAGCTTTAATGTACGGCTGTCGTAGCCGATAATGTACGTCATGTACCTGATTTTCTGTTAAATCAGATATTTGACTAGCTGTGCTGCTAAAGTATTTCTTGTTTTGCTAAAGCAATATGCGTGTGAGCAAATGTTTGTTATGTTCTTAAACTGTTGCTGCCATGTGACCTGTCACAGGTTCAAGCTATGGAAACAGCCTCCTGCAGAAATGCAGGTTAAGACCGCATACAATAGACCCTTGTGGTCCGATCATCCCCGACCCCGAGTATATCGAGAGCTTTAGTGTACCGGGCTATTCTAGACGATAATGTACGTCATGTACCCGCTTTTCTATTAAACCATATATTTGACTAACTGCTGCTAAATTACTTCTTGTTCTGCTAAACCAATATGTGTGAGTAAATGTTTGTTAGCCTTTTATGCCATTTGACCATTTTAGCCTGCAAAATGTCATCAATGATATACAATATTCAGAAAGTCTAGGATTTCTTTTTTTTTTTTTTTTAAATTTGAATTGGTATTTGTTGAGAACGCAGGAACGAGACAATATATACAAAATTTGAGAAAAATTGGATGTGACTTGGAATCAAAATTCATAGTTGAAATTGAATTGAAAAGTTTCTCAGCAACTACAGGCGGAACTAGAATTTCAACTAAGAAGTTCAAAGTTTGAAGAAAACTAGCCGAAGGAGTTCAATGTTTACTATATACTAGGTTAACCACATGTGTCTCGCACGTGTAGTTTTTGATTGTTTAAAATTAGAAGATTCTATCTATTACGAAATTTTTAATGAAGTGCGAAAAATTTAAATCACTTCTCAAACATTTTTCACAATTTAATCTAATAATGTAATAACATATATTTTATCATAAGCATATCTATATATATATTTTACCATCAGAAGTTTCATGCAGTATCTCTTTTTCTTGTTGCTAGAGGCTAAGAGAAAATACATCAATTTAAATCATATTTATAGTACGATTATTTGTTAATTATATTTAAATAATTTTCTTATTTACAGTTAAGCCTTGAGAAATTCTTCGATTACATACTTCTTACTTGCTTAAAATTTTTAAAAATAGTGTACTACTTATATTTTTCTTATTCCAACGCTTTCATATTTATTTTTAGATTTTTTAAATCTTTTTTAAATCAACTTTAATTTATTTAGAATTCTTAAATTAATGAAAAATGTATTAGTTGTCATTAATTCTGATGACTTCGAATAAGGAAAGATTTTACTATAAGTATTTAATTAATTTTTAACTCTTAAATATTAAAAAATAGTAAAAAGACGATTTTATCTAAATTAGAGATTTTTAATGAAGGGCAAAAAGTTCAAACAACATTTTCAAGGTCCTTCATACTTTTAATATATTATTATATAGATACATAGATATATAAATATAGATATAGATTATAAATTATATTTTAAGATATAGTGATGTATTATAGATATAGCTTAAAGATTATAGATATAGATATAGATATAGCAAGGGTGGCTCAAGCACATTGGTGGCCTAAAGCGAAAATTAAATCGGAGGCCTTAAACTCAACAATAATAATCGGATTCATGTTTTCTAGTTGACATATTAAATTCTAACAAGTGGTATAAAACATTTCGTACTATTAAACTAAAAAAATATCAAATATAAAATACAACAATAATATAAAAAGTTAGAATAATACTACCCGGTTCAAGATATATGAAGACTTGATCAATGATCCCAACTATCCTTTAGCTTCTTCAACATATCTTTTTCAAATTTGAAATATAATTTGTGTTCTCTTCGAAGAGAAATTAACAATAATGTAATTATATTATCAATAATTTTTAAATTTTGATATGAACTCTTTTAAGTTTTTGAACTTGAAAAAGATAATAAAGAAGAATAGAGAAAAGCTGGAAAGAGAGAGAGTACGTGAGAAAGAGAAAAATATGGGAAAAGTGGGTAAAAAGAAAAGGGTGATTTAAAAGACTAAAAGGAAAGAAAACTTGAGAAAGGAAACGTTTTCTTTTATTGGAAATGTAAAAAAATAATTTAACTCAATATTAAACACCTATCCGTTAAAAGTTATAATAACAAGAAACTCTTATTTTTAAGTTTTATTATTTTTTCTCACATCCTATTTTTTAGCTACCCACTACCTTAAAAAAAGCTTTTTATAATTTTTTTTTACACTATCAGTATAATAAGTGCTAGAAAAATAGGGTCTCTCAAAATCGGAGGCCTTAGGTGACCGCCTAATTTCTTTCCATAAGAAGCCGCCCCTGGAGAAAAACAGGAAAGAGAGAGAGAGAGTACGTGAGAAAGAGAAAAATATGAAAAAAGTGGGTAAAATGAAAAGGGTGATTTAAAAGAGTAAAAGGAAAGAAAACTTGAGAAAGGAAACATTTTCTTTTATTGGAAATGTAAAAAAAGAATTTAACTCAATATTAAACACCTATCCGTTAAAAGTTATAATAACAAGAAACTCCTATTTTTAAGTTTTATTATTTTTTATCACATCCTATTTTTTAGCTACCCACTACCTTAAAAAAATACTTTTTATAATTTTTTTTTTACACTATCAATATAATAAGTGTTAGAAAAATGGAGCCTCCCAAAATCGGAGGCCGTAGACGACCGCCTAATTTCTTTCCATAACAAGCCGCTCCTGGAGTAAAGCTGGAAGGAGAGAGAAAAAGAGAGTACGTGAGAAAGAGAAAAATATGGGAAAAGCAGGTAAAAAGAAAAGGGTGATTTAAAAGAGTAAAAGGAAAGAAAACTTGAGAAAGGAAACGTTTTCTTTTATTGGAAATGTAAAGAAAGAATTCAACTCAATATTAAACACCTATCCGTTAAAAGTTATAATAACAAGAAACTCCTATTTTTAAGTTTTATTATTTTTTATCACATTCTATTTTTTAGATACCCACTACCTTAAAAAAAGCTTTTTATAATTTTTTTTTACACTATCAATATAATAAGTGTTAGAAAAATGGGGCCTTCCAAAATCGGAGGCCTTAGGCGACCGCCTAATTTCTTTCCATAACAAGCCGCCCCTGGAGAAAAACAGGAAAAAGAGAGAGAGAGTACGTGAGAAACAGAAAAATATGGGAAAAATGGGTAAAAAGAAAAGGGTGACTTAAAAGAGTAAAAGGAAAGAAAACTTGAGAAACGAAACGTTTTCTTTTATTGGAAATGTAAAAAAAAAAAATTTAACTCAATATTAAACACTCATTCGTTAAAAGTTACAATAACAAGAAACTTCTATTTTTAAGTTTTATTATTTTTTATCACATCCTATTTTTTGGCTACCCACTACCTTAAAAAAAGCTTTTTATAATTTTTTCTTACATTATCACTATAATAAGTGCTAGAAAAATGGGGCCTCCCAAAATAGGAGGCCTTAGGTGACTGCCTAATTTCTTTCCATAACAAGCCGCTCCTGGAAAAAAGCTGGAAAAAGAGAGAGAGAGAGAGAGAGAGAGAGAGAGAGAGAGAGAGAGAGAGAGAGTACGTGAGAAAGAGAAAAATATGGAAAAAGTGGGTAAAAAGAAAAGGGTGATTTAAAAGAGTAAAAGGAAAGAAAACTTGAGAAAGAAAACGTTTTGAAATATAAAAAAAGAATTTAACTCAATATTAAACACATATCCGTTAAAAGTTATAATAACAAGAAACTCTTATTTTTAAATTTTATTATTTTTTATCACATCCTATTTTTTAGCTACCCACTACCTTAAAAAAATACTTTTTATAATTTTTTTTTTTACACTATCAGTATAATAAGTGCTAGAAAAATGGGGCCTCCCAAAATCGGAGGCCGTAGACGACCGCCTAATTTCTTTCCATAACAAGCCGCTCCTGGAGAAAAGCTGGAAGGAGAGAGAGAGAGAGAGAGTACGTGAGAAAGAGAAAAATATGGGAAACGTGGGTAAAAAGAAAAGGGTGATTTAAAAGAGTAAAAGAAAACTTGAGAAAGGAAACATTTTCTTTTATTGAAAATGTAAAAAAAGAATTTAACTCAATATTAAACACCTATCCGTTAAAAGTTATAATAACAAGAAACGCCTATTTTTAAGTTTTATTATTTTTTAGCTACCCACTACCTTAAAAAAAGATTTTTATAATTTTTTTTTTACACTATCAATCTATTAAGTGCTAGAAAAATGGGGTCTCCCAAAATCGGAGGCCTTAGGCGACCGCCTAATTTATTTTCATAACAAGCCGCCCCTCAGATATAGATACATAAAATATAATTTTAGTCATGCATAAATAATACAATTTTCTGTCAAAGGACGAACCCTCTTGCCAAAGGCTAGTTCCGCCCCTGTCTCGACACATGCATTCATTCACAAACATATAGGGGATACACAGTTCATCTTCTCCGTGTTCTTGTCTACATCGAACTTTCAATTCAAACCATCTCAAGTCTCCTCTAATGCGTTCCAAAATGGAGATTTAAATTTATCATAATGTATCAAATTTATTCCAATAGCACCCACTCGAAATAAATTTTAGTTTCAAAGATTTGATTTTCAAACACAAAACGTATAAATCGAATCCATATTAATTTGGTTAGATTTTATTTAACATTTTTAGAAATTAAAAAATGAAAATATTAACCATTTTTTTGTTTTTTCAGAAAATGTACTTAACCAACAGATGAATACCTAACTATAAGTTGATAAAACCTGAATGCATAATTTTAAGGGTAACTTATATAAATTCTAAATTTTTAATGGGTTCTAACACTTTTTTTCATAATTTTATTTAGGTCAAAGTTCATAAATAGCATACTTAAGGTCCTAATTGTTGATTTTATAGTAACGGTTTCATAATTACTTTTTGTAGCAACTTTTTATTTGTATTTTTAAAAACTATTCCTTTTAAAATACATATATAACTAATTTACTTCCCTTAAATAACTGAATTTGGTTGAGATAAATATGGTATAATTACCAATTAATTAAATTTGAAGAATCCTTTTCCATTAAAACAATTGCATTCACGTGTTTTCCCCATTAAAGCTAAAGAATTCCGTTACAGCTTAACAACACTAAAAGGAATTAAAATTTTCGTTTTCTCCATTAATGAGTTCATCCGTAAAAACAGCAAGCAAAATCAAATTTTGTTGTTCGTTTTTTCTGATCAATTTATGAGCAAGCAATGCTGTGTTTTTTAAATTAAACCATTGTTGTTGTTGAATCAAATTCGACGGAATCTTCTTCGAAATCAACAACATTATTGAGACGAAGCTTTTATTTGTCTGAATCAAATTCAATTGTACATTCTTCAGTTCAATTTGTTCGAATTCAACTGTCAGTTGCAAATTCAACCATCACTGTTGTTTAAGGTACATAATCCATTAATATTTTCCGGTTCAATTTTTGGTTTCAACCATTACTGGAGCTCCTATCTAGTTTTTATGAAAAATTTGTAACCGAATTTCAAGATAGAAGCAATGCAGGAGTAAATTCAACATATATAACAAAAACCTTTGAAATTCAACTATTTGTTGCAAAATTTTAGTTTAGGAGTTGTTTCATATATTGAAATTTCAGTATTAGACTATTTATTTGAGGATCGTTTGTCGTTATTTTGATTGTTTTAACAATTGAACAAATTGTGAAACTTTGTAGAATATTTTCACTTTATTGTATAGCTGATTATGAACATATTTTAAACAAATTTCAATGTGAATTTTTTTTAATTATCTTTTGATATTCTAGATCAATGAATGATCGAATTCAACTGTTGAGTGTGATGAAATTCTTTTGACACATATCAAAATACAAATTAGGTATGCTCCAGATGTATTTTTGTTATGTTTAATGTTAACATTGCATATGTATTTTTGATATGCTTTATGTTGACACTACATATGTATTTTTGTTTAATGTTAACTGTATATGTGAAAATGCATTTCTATTTGTATAACTGTATCTGCATACGTATTTTCCTCCAGATGCTTAATGTTAACTGTATATGTGAAAATGTATTTGTATATCTGTTTTACTTCCGTTGGATTCAGAAGTTTCTGTATTTGGTTGAAAATTTTTGTTGTGTTTGTATTTTTGGTTTAAACAAAATTTGTTTAAAGCTGGAAACATGTGTTATAACAAGTGACATTTGACAAATATGTTTATTTATTAATTTTTTGGTAAAATCAAGTAGAAATGGGAAGCATACCAGTCCTTGTGAAGCACTCTAGTCGATGGACGTATGAAAAAAACTATGAAGAATATGTCACTGATGCTATACTTTTAAGCACATCACAATATTCGTAGAGCTGCACGATGATTTGGCATCTCACTTAAGTGTGGATTTGACCAGCAAACGTATTCTAGTGGAATATCAAATCGCTGCTTATGCAGGTCAGATAAAAATACTTAATGATATAGGTTTAAAGGTGTTTATTTTGTAGAAAAAGCAGACACAAGACATTAATTGTCTTCCTTTATAAGTAAGTATTTTGGAGAAAGTTGTAGGGAGCAACTTGGCAAGTTCATCTATATGTATTGTTGAAAGAAGAATCAACTGTAACAACTTGCAAACAGTGATAAATACAATAAATGAAGGAGCATTGGTAGTTTTTGCAGATACACAAGCATTAAATGTATTTGAGATGTATAGTGATGAGGTGATTATCACAGACCCATATCACAAGCATGTTGAGGAAAACCAGTTTTACTTGAGAATTTTTTTTTAAAGTCAATCATGAAGGAGTATTCAATTAGGGAGAAGTTTCAAATGCGAAGTAAAAGGTCAAGTAAGAAAATGTACGTACATTCTATATCACTCTGATCTTGTTTAATATTAGTTTTATATGTATTTTGAATGTATTAAATGATATTTAATGCAGGTATACATTGTTTTGCAAATCAAGAAACTGCAAGTTTTTAATGCGTGCATCAGGAATGGGAGAAACTGGAATGTTTAGAATAAGAGAATTCAGACCACAACATACATGCCCAGTGAAGGACAAGATCTATCCAAAGGTGCATGCTACTAGTATGTTGGTAAGTGATATGGTTAAACATAAATTCAAAAATCACAAGCGAAAATACAGTGCGATGAAAATAAAAAATGACATGAAAGAAGAGTTTGGTATGGATTTGACATACACTTTATGTTGGAGGGCTAAGGAAAGAGCGTTAGAAGAGTTGAGGGGTAAGCCATCAGCATCTTACGGGAAACTATCATCATACTTATATGTACTGAATACTATCTATCCAGAGTCACATATAAAAATGAAGAAGACATATGATAATGAGTTCTTGTATGTATTTATCGCTCTATATGCATTCATTAAAGGATTCAATCATTGTAGACCAGTCATAGTTGTTGATGCTAGTCACCTAAGAGGAATATATACTGGGACATTTGTAACAACATGTACAATGAATGGAGTAGGTTAGTATCATTTTATAATAAATACATTGTATAACTAGTTGTATGTTTTTTGCAATTATGAGTATCAACCGAAAATACATATCTCCACTATATATATACATATCTGTATAATATTACATATATTCTCAAAGTTTCATGAATGAAACATGTAAAATTATTTATGTTTGATAGTAATGTAAGTCTACATTTTAGTATATATAATTGATACCATTTATTTGATTAAATATATAATTTTATTAACTGTTTTTTTTTAATAAATACATATGCAGTTCCTATATGTATTTATATTTGATTTTGTAAAATTATTTTATATGTACAGGTCATATATTTCCTTTGGCATACGGTGTGATAGATTCTGAAAATGATGCATCCTGGACGTGGTTCTTTCAGAATCTAAAGGAAGAATATGAAGAAAGACAAAACATGTGTGTGGTGTCTGATCGGAATCCAAGCATCATAAAGGCTGTTGGTGATGTGTACTAAGATGTTCCACTTTATGCATGTGTGTGGAATCTATGGGAAAATATGAAAAAACTTTACAGAAAGTCACACGATGCGTTGTCAGAGATCTTTTATACAATGGCCATTTCATATTCAAAGTTAGAATTTCACATGTTAATGAAAAAAGTTGAGGCAGTTGATATTAGGGTGAAGAAATATTTGGAATTAGCTGGTTAAAAAAAGTGGGCTAGGTCCTATGCAACAGTTCACCGTGGATGGACATTGACTTCAAACATTGCGGAGTCAATAAATGAAGTACTTGTATCAGCTAGAGAACTGTCAATTTATGACTTTCTTGAGGAAGTTCGTTTACTGTTTGCAAAATGAAATTGCGAAAATAGGCAAGAAGCTTCATATACCTTCACAACACTCATTGGAAAGTTTAATGACATACTCAAAGAGAACGAGGCTTTGTATACTCGTATGACGGTATGACCTTTTAGTTTTGTGGATTTTATAATTATGAAAACATAAGTATGAAAATACCTTCCATTCATTTGAAATTTAATGAAAAGATATACAACATAAACAATATGAACAACTAAAAACACATAAGTATGAAAATACCTTCCGTTCATTTGAAATTTAATGAAAAGATATACAACATAAACAATATGAATAGCTAAAAATGTAACATGTATTCTGCATATGTATTTTTTGTATTAATATTATTAACACTGCATATGTATTTGGATGCTCAGTAAAAATGATGTACTCTGCATATGTATTTTTTTGGCATATGTATTTTTTCTTCAAAATATTGGTGTGCTTACAACATATCATAGAATATGAAATTCATATTTTTTTAGCATTGAATTTTTTTTTATCAGGTTGTTCCAACCACAAAATATGTGTATACGGTACACGAAAAACAAAAGCACTTCATTGTTTGCCTCAAGGAAAAAAATGCTCATGTAATGCATTTTAACTAGATGAGATACCATGTGCACATGCTTGTGCGGTGTTAGAGAAAAAAGAATTTTGAGAAGGGTCCATACTGTAGTGATTTGTTTAAACTAAAAATTGTTTTGAAGACATATAATATTCCCATCCACCCGTTGCCACACATAGATGACTGGATAATTTCAGAGAGAGTAATTGGTGAAATAGTACTGCCTCCAAAATTCAAAAGACCTCCAGGCAGACCTGCAAAGAAGGATCGTGGAAAATCAGGCTGGGATATGTTTGGAAAGAAGAACATCAACTCATGCGGTGCTTGTGTGGCTAAGCGTCACAATAGACGTTCTTGTAGTAAATATCGCAAATGATACATTTCTTCTTCCGTATTATTTCTTAAAACTTTATTTTCATTTTTTATAATCATGAACGATTTTATTTTAGTTAATACATTTATGCATCATTTGACAATTGAACATACTAATATTTGAATACTGCATATGTATATGTTTCAAAATCTGAACATTGCATATGTATTTTCAATCTACAGTTGCTATGTATTTTTAACATTGTGTATATATATTTTAAGTTAGAGTTGAAAACTTTGATTAATCAAGTTTGTATTTGGTTCCTAATTGTTCAAAGATTTAAACACATATGACATATTCTACAAATATATGTTTGAATTGCAAAGTCTTTGCACTGCATATGTATTTATATGCTAAAAATACATTTGATGTATAATCCATATGTATTTTGAAGGAAAATATCAACAAATCATATGTATGTTGTAACTAATATCTAAAAATTAAATGTAGAACTTTGATTAATCAAGTTTGTATTTGGTTCCTAATTGTTCAAAGATTTAAATACATATGACATATTCTGCAAATATATGTTTGAATTGAAAAGTCTTTGCACTGTATATGTATTTATATTCTAAAAATATATTTGATGTATAATCCATATGTATTTTGAAGGAAAATATCAACAAAGCATATGTATGTTGTAACTAATATCTATCAATTAAATGTAGAACTGCACAATAATATCAAATTAAACTTTAATTTGAATTCTCATTTATAATGATATTGAGAGAACACATATGAAAATACATATTACTTCTGATCAATATGTATTTGTAAAATCCTTAATCTTAACACTGCATATGTATATTTAAGGCTTAACATATTTGATTTATAATTCATATGTATTTTTTTAGCAAAATCTCAATACTGTATATGTATTTTGTAAGTAAAATCTCACAATAAAATTTAGAACTACTTAAAAAAATCAATTTATATTAAATTCAAATTCTCCTTTATATTGACTATAAATAACAACATACTAAAATACATATTAGTTATTGTTCAAATGTATTTTTGGAATGCTTATATTAACACTGCATATGTATTTTTTAGCTAAAAATACTTGATTAATACTGCATATGTATTTTAAGCATATAATGAATACTACATATGTATTTTTCACTAAATCACACATAAAAGGGTAGAACTGCATAAAATACTCATTTCTAAATTTCGAAACTGAATTAATTTCATTCAGTTAAAAATTAAGTACTATTATAACCTACAATTAGAAAAACTTCAAAACATCAAAATTAGTTTGTACAATCAGAACCTACATGAATAAGCCAGCTTCTAAACTATACAAAGTAATCAATCCATCATCCATCATACATCAAAAACTTCAGTGACACTAGTTATTCTACTTTGCCTTGCAAACCTCACAGGTGCTTCGACATCACTATGAGCATTTGCATCTTGTTTTCGAGTCCCATAGTCCCATAAAAGTGCAGCATATCTTATACGAAGTGCATTGGGATCGAACTCATTCGCAAGAACTTTGTGACCATAAGAAAGACACTCTGCATATGTAAGCAAATAGACACCACAATCCCTACAAAAACAAGGAAAAAACATATTAATAACTAAAATATATTTTTAACATACAATTTTGTTATACGTAAATTAAATTACTTACAAGATTTCCCACAGTTGTTGAGGCAAATTCTCTTGAAATAACACATCAAACATATCCGACGAGTCTTTGTATCTTGGATGGTTTTCAACCTGAATTCCTTTCTTAACATAGAAATCACACTGTTGGAGACACAATGGGATAATCGTAGATAATTTCTTGATCTCAGCAAGAACAATTGGATAATGACCAGATGATTCATATGAATCATATAAGAGTATGCACCTCTCTGAGAAGGATAAAACTGCTAGCACTCAATGATGTTTTTCCTTTATATTGACTGGAATATAAATATCTTCACCGTATGCCATGGCACAACAACATGCATACGGAACCCATTTATGTATTCGTTAAGATGGGCCGCCTGTCCTCTTGCAGTAATACTTGCATCATCCACAAAATAAGCATCATGAATAGATCTAATTATGTTCATAAAGTTGCAATCTATTGTGCTGAATTTGTAAGACCTGTTGGGGTCATACTTCGATTTCTTCCTCAAGTAGTAGAAGCAAACATCAATTTGCTGCAGTAATTAACACCACAAATTTTAGATCATTCAAACTATTTGTATACTAAATTTAGCATGTCTATGTAATACAAAACACATATGCAATTTAAAGTTTAACACATCCTTTGTTAAATAATAAAAAAATAGTAAAAATACATATGAGCACCTGCATATGTATTTACAAGTAACATAATATGTATTTTAAGTAGTGTACAACTGTAAGAAAATATTGTCAAAATAATATACTAATCGAGTTTGTCCATGACTGAACAGGGAACCCCATTATGTAGAACCAGTTTTTATCTTCAACAGTCTCAACTTCAAAATGCATCATTGGAATGGTTGATTTCTCCCTTTTGTAATGACCGTATTTGCCTTCCTATTTTTTTTTTGGTAATCAGTATATGTTAAATCATAAGAATATAATGAAATTTAAAAAAAAAAGTTAAAACAGTTCAATAGAAATACCTTTTAGCATGAACTTTGAGAAGGTCTTCAGAAATCCAATCCATGAACTTGTTGACAATTTTCATATCCACTATCCCATCAATCGAATGATAAACAAATGGATATTTTTGGGGAGATATACATATGTGCTCTGCTGAGCTTTCTATATAGTTACATAATATAAAAATTTAATTAGTAAAAAGTATTTGCATAACATATCACATTGAAAACTAAATATATAACTAAGTGTACTTACTGGCAGCTAAACCAAATTTCATCGTGTAAGGTGACTCCTTAAATTTGGATGGTCGCCTAATCCATATTTTTTGAACGGGAATTTGAAGTTCACGAGAGGGATGAACAATGATGCTCTTACTACTATCGGCATTCAGACTAGGAAGCAGCTCATCAGGGATTGTATTTTATGAATCAGGACAAACTGGTTCATTTCTTTGTTCATCAGTGCTTAGTTCTTTTATTTTAGGAGGTGTCATAATTTTCTCCTCCATACCAAGATCAACCTCGTCGTACATGTCTGGTTTAGAGATCGATCCAACATTTTTATTTTTTTCTTTAAAAAATGAAAAAAAGTTTATTTTGTTATGTCCAAAATAACTCACAAACATATGTTCATAATACATACCTGGCAATGATGTTGACAATAGATTCAGACTTTTTATCATTGAAATGTTCATCGCTTGGTTCTTCTTCACGGGTTGTCGATGGTTGTGTCATGTTGCTTTCTCTCCGGTATGTATTAAGACTTGGTAACAACTCATTTGGAGTTGTAAACTGAGAATCAAACAAATTTGTTCCATCCATTTTCTCATCAATGATCTGTAATAGAAATGAAAGAAAATATATAACTATCCTATGAATTGTTAGGATTACATCACATAAAGTAAAGTTCAATTCATTATACATACTAGAACATCATGATGAACAATCTTCTCAGAAAGATTATAATCCAAATTTATACTTTGGAGAAGCTCATTAGGGATTAAATATTGAGAATCAATTTCAACATTTGTTTTATCTGGATGCAAATCAGTGCACCCCTTGCAAACAAGTAAAAAAAATATGAAAACAACATCAAACAAAAATCCAATTGTATATGTTTATACAAATCTATATATAATATAACATATAACTGTTAAAAAAACTCAATTATATATGTGCATTCAAATGAATAATCATATGTTAGTTATTATTTACCTTTGTACCATCCTAGTTTTCACCCAAATTCTCATAAACAGTAGGACTGAATTGTTGTGGTGATGTTTCGACACTAGCATAATCCATCTGTTGGACTTCAAGATCTATATCTTTATGTTGTTGCTACAAGTATAAGTTGAATAAACTATTAATAATTGATTACACTGAATATGTATATACCAACCCACTAAAAATACATAATTCTAAAAATACATTTTTGAACACACTGTATATGTATTTTTGCTTGCACTGCATATGTATTTTTGGAATACTCTGCATATGTATTTTTAGCAATATACTGCATATGTATTTTTTGAATACTATGCATATGTATTTTTTAATACTCTGAATATATAATAATAAAACTTTTACCTTACTTTGTTCAATTACTGTTGGAATTGACTTGAAAACTGGTGTCTTCATTCCAGCAGCCTTTGCAGCACGAGGAGCTGGTGTCCTCGTTTGGGTATGGTCGTCAACAATATTGAGTTATTTTTTCCTTGAAGGTTTCTGCACTACTGGGGTTGATTAACCAACCTTTTGTTTCTTCTTAGAATGTTCGTTGATCTTTTTTGGTGGTGGATCCTGGAAGCCAACATCAGAATCAGCTGAATGTTCATCTTCAGGTACATCCTTCTATGGTATTTCAAGATTTGCCAATTCCAATTTAGTTGGCTCTATGTTGTTAAATACAACCTACGAAAATGTTAAAGAATATATGTTAAACAATTGTAAATGAAAAAGAATATATGCAGACTATAGAATACATATCAATACATATATATTTATTCACAACAAACCTTGCCATTGTCCTTGAATATAGCATTCATCAAAAACTCAAAGCGTGGACGAGGTGCAATGGTCTTTCAATTTAATAATCGGGGAATCCGATTATCAACCTTCGCTGCAATCTTTGATGGGACATTTGAACAACACTCATAAAGCCACACTTGAATAGCCAGTGGCATTTCATGAATCAGATAAAATTTACCATCAGCTTTCAACCGGTTGTTCAAACTTCTCACCAGATCTTCAAAAGATAAAGAACGCCATAGAAAATCCTTATATCTTTCACTAACTACCAAATCGAAATGAAGACGGGGTATAACCACAGTTTCAACATTAGATAAAATAAATGAATGCAGGAAATACAGAATTGTAAATTTCTCAGCATCCTCATCATTGTTACCCCCATACTTTCTCCGTGAATGCTAAAAATAGTTGTCTTTTCTGTATAATTTCTGCCCCACTGAAATACTTCTCAATCATCCTATTTGGTAAACCCTCATAAAAAATAAAGTCATACCTATTAGACACACAATTCAATCCAGTTATGATGGAAAATTCTCCGGGAGTAAAACTAAGAGAGGTGTCATTAGCACGAATCAGAATCCCAGAAGAAGAACTACCCTTCACCTCAAGCGTCATAACGCATCTGCACAACTGTGCTTGCACTACACACTGATTCTTCTTCATAAAATAATCAAAAATATTATTGTCGCAAAAGTTTTTAAACTGTTTCTTGTTTAAAATTGTGCATATGCTTCCACAAATATCATTGTCACTGTACGAGCACATGTGTGGTGCAAATCTTGGAAGTTTTCTGACTATGAATATTTCGTCCCGCATCACCTATTCAAAGTAAAACTACCATTTTTTAATCTGTAAACAGAATTCAAGTAGACAAAAAAAAATATAACATGAAACCAACACTGAAAAAACATATCAAATATAACCAAAATACATATACCTAATAACCAATTATGATAGTTAAACTAAAATGAACATGCATATGTATTTTGACCATATCAAAATTACAACCAACACAAAAAAATATAAATCAAGTATGCTAAAAATACAACCAACACTGAAAAATACAAATCAATTATGTTAAAAATACAACCAACACTGAAAAATACAAATCAATTATGCGAAAAATACAACAAACACTGAAAAATACATATCAAGTAAGCAAAAAATACATGTAGCCAATATATTGTTCACGAATATGTATTTTGATTATATTAAATATAATAAAAATACATATAGCGAATACACTGTTATGGTAGTTAAACTAAAAATAACATGCATATGTATTTTGACTATATCAAAACTACAACCAACACTAAAAAATACAAATCAATTATGCTAAAAATACATATAGCCAATATACTGTTCATGGAGTAGTTAAACTGTAAAAATTATTAAATCAGTAAATAAATACATAATTCCTAAATATCATCATAACATAAAATACATATTAACTACTTGAACACAATACTTAACAGTCAAAAAAATACATTTACAAACCAAAAAATACCTCTTCCTCACTATCTTCTTCAGATTCATCAGAATAAGATTTGTCAACATCGTCTTCAATTTCTTTAGATTTCCTTTTCTTCTCGTACCCTTTTTTTAGTTTTTTGCTCCTTTAGAGAAGGAGTTTTCTTCAACCCTTTTTTTTTCATAGTTTCAGTCATCTTCATTTCTTCATTGTGAAACTTTGACCTATTCTCGTTCGATTTTCCAGATTTTTTCAACTGTAAAGGATTTGACACAACTTTATTAACTAAATCTTCTTGAGTTAACCCAAGACTAAAAGATGGTGCATCAGACACTAAATTCATATTTCTTATACCACTGTTTGTAAGTGTTTTTGATGTGTGTTCATCCATTAAAACACAAAACCCTTAAAATTTGAATTTCAGATGTATTAAAGTAGAAAAAAAAAAGAAAAAAAACTAAACCGCTAACATGCAATATGCGATTAATAGTTACCTGAAATAGGAGAAGCAAATCCTTATCACAGATCGTGCAAGAATCATGCAAAAGGCAATAAAATTGAAGTGGGAGTAAAGGTTAATGGCCAAAAAAAGGAATAAAAATTTGAAATTAAGGAAAGAGAAAGAAGAAGGAGTGAAAAGGGGGATTTTAGCATAATCAATTACTGAGGCGGCAAAAAAATAGGGACCACCTAAAATAATGCTACACATGCCACATAATTTAATTAGGAGAAAGTGTTGCTATTTTTTTTTATAATTTAATAGTTAGGTATGTTATTATATGTATTTTCCTTTTTATATTATTACATAATATTTCGAATTTTGATATTTATGATACATATTTTTAGCCTTGATACATATGCATTGTGATACATTTGTAATTAGTGGTTAGTGACATAAGCGAGTAACTAATTTTCAATTATTATAGAGGATAAAATAAGGCACAAATCATGAAATAAATATATCTGGTTTCAGATGTATCATAATTATACATCTTGTTCCAGATGTATCATAATTATACATCTTGTTCCAGATGTATCATAATGATACATTTGATAAACTTACTCAATAACCATTAAAAATTCAATCTCACACCAAAATAAATTGTTTACATATGTCAAACATATGTTAAATGTATCAAACATTTATAAATAAATCAAATATATGAATCACTATCACAAAGTATTTGTCATATGTATCACCAATATTCCAACAACAAATGTATCACAATGGTAATGTATATATTTTGATAACTGATTAACAACATCAATACATATTTTTTATACTATTATATCAGTGTCACACATGTCGTTTCTCACGGAATAAAATGTATCAATGATGCACGTATAAAATGTATTGCAAAAATAAAAAAAATATCATATGTATCAATTGAAAAATATCCAAAATAAATGAGGGTGGTGAAATCATTAAATGATCAAAAAACATATGCATCATTCTTAAAATTATGAAAAGAGTACACAAGTTCATGATATGTATCTATATATGTATTAAATACATTTATTTGATACATATGATTGATACATATGTATATGTGTTGATACTTATGATTGATACATATAATCCACCATCAGTACCCCTCCGTCATTCGTCCGCACCATTACTACCACCTTGGCTATCCTAACCCCTCCGTCTTTCGTCCTCACCATCACCGCCACTTTAATCATTCTCGTTGGAAATCTAATAATTGATTGTTCAATTTACTTATGATTGATACATGTAATCTACCACCACTATTCCCTCCGTCGTTCATCTGCACCATCATTGTCGCTTGGCTACCCTACCCCCTCCGTCGTTTGTTCTTACCATTACCGTCACTTTGATCGTTCCCGTTGGAAAACTAACAACTGCTTGTTCAATTTCTCCTTTTCTCTTTAATGGGTATTGACATAAAAGTTGCAAAAAATTCAAAATTGATAAAAGAGAAGTTGATAAAAAGATCTTAAAAAGACAATAAAATTGGTGAAAAAGTTGCATTAATGAAGATGAAGGTTGTATCAATTGATGAAAAATTGACAGAGATTTTAGGGTATGAAATTTTTGAAAAAAATAAAATAGATTGCATGCATTAATTGTGGAGTAAAGTAGGATGGAAATTTTATTTATATGTTTCAAGAGTAAAATATTAAATCCAAAATTTTAAGTAATTATTTAAAAATTAAGGAATTTTGGGTAATAAGGTCTCTAATTTTAAACTTATAATTTTGAATTTAACTTTATCTTAGAAACACGTTTTTTATTTTTTATCATTAAGTCAAAAAAGACTTAAATTCTTTATTATTAGTAAGTCAAAACGTATAAATTTACTTCTAATTAACTGCCGCACGAACCCAAAAAGCAAAAAAAAAAAACAGAGAAAGCGCGATGAAAATTGCTCCAATGAAACCTCACTTCTTTAAACCAATTTTACCAAATTTCAAGCATGGAATTGTGAGTTTTTCCATTTATTTTCATTGTTTTTTCTCCATATCGTACATTTTTTTGTAACATAATTTATAGTGCTATGTTATTTTGTTACTATCTATTATTTCTTGTTCTTACATTAATGTATTTTTTCTAGACTAGTTCTTGAAGTTTTGATGGTGTTTGTTGTGGCGAAAGGTTGATTGTAGCATTACTTTGTGGTAATCTTATTTCTATTATTATCTGTTATTTTGTTACTACCTATTATTTCTTGTTTTTATATTGTATATTTTTTAGACTATTTTTTTCTCATGAGCCGGGGGGGTTTGGTTTCTATCAGAAACTGTCCCTCTACCTCTTTTGAGGTAGTGGTACAAGCTGTTATCCTCTCCCCGGATCCCACTCTCCGAGAATGTACTCGGTATGTTGTTGTTGATGATGGTTTACCATTTTTTATAATATATCTCTTATAGTGATATGCTTGTAGTGTTGTGTTCTTGGAATTTTGGTATTATTTGTTATTTTGGATAGATCAATTATAGTATTACTTTGTATTAGTCCTATTTCTGTTATTATCTGTTGTCATGTTACTATTTATTGTTTCTTATTTTTATATTATGTCTTTTTTCTTCTATGCTTTTTTTTTATCGTGAGTCGGGGGTCTATTAGAATTACGAACTGTTGCCCTCTTCCCGGAACCACTTTGTGGGAATATATTGGGTATGTTGTTGTTGATGTTACACGTTTTCTTTTTTTAAAATACATCTCTTATAGTGTTATACTTGTAGTGTTGTGTTTTTAGAGTTTTGTTGGTATTTGTTGTTTTGGATTGATTGATTGTAGTAGTACTTTGTGGAAGTTTTATTTCTGTTATTTTGTTACTACCTATTGTTTCTTGTTCTTATATTATGTCTTTTTTTTAGAGTTTTTTTTAATCACGAGCCGTGAGTCTATCAGAAACAACCTCTCTATCTCATGTATAAGGTTGTGATACGGATTGTGTACACTGTACTCTCCCTAGACCCACTTGGTGGGAATATACTGCATATATTGTTGTTGTCATCTCTTATATAAACTTTTGAGATATAGTTTATACTGTTTTCCCTAGGATATAGGGTTAACTATTTCCATCATTACCAAAAAAAGTCTTTACTTTTTGAAAAATGTGAGAGTTAATATGTCTATATAAGTTGAGTGAAAGTCACTTTCTTTGATAAAAAAATTGAAATCTAGAAAAAAAGGTGTTTTTCTACAGATCATATGAGAAATCAAATCCAAGATATTGATGAAAAAGTAAATACAAGTAGTAGCTTTTGTTTCTTTTTTAGGGGTTCCTATTGTTATTATTAGTTATCTTATATAACTGGAAATTATGAATTTTTTTTCTTAAAAAAACAGGGGGAGATTGGTCAAATCTTGTAGCTTTTGCTCAAACAGTATATTTTTCAAACTAAATTTAGAATCCAATTATTAGTACTTGGACTCGTCGTTTTAATCAGAGCCCATAAAATTGAAATCTTGACTCGTCCTCAATTTCGAACCCTTAGAAATTACTGACGTAGCTGGTAAAGTTGTTGCAATGTGATCAAGAGGTTGTGGGTTCAGCCCATGAAAATAGTCTTTCGCAGAAATGCAGGGTAAGGTTATATATAATGGGTGTTACACATTGCGAATCTGGTTAGTTCATCAGTGGGCAAATGGCTGAACAAGAAAGTATACAAGGTGAAATTTAAACGGTGATTTGTGAAAATTCTTTGAATCTGTTGGGGATTTGTAAGATTATTGATGATTTCAATTGCAATAGTCTTTATATTTAGTCTACTGGAATGTTTTAAGCTATGTTGCTTGGACTCTTCAAAAAAGTCGTCGGATGCGTGCCTGATGTCCCAAAAGAAATGTATGTTTTAAGAATCCAACATTGGTGCGGCAACATAGGTTTTTAAGTACTTATAAATACTGTATTGCAGAAAATCCCAATAGCTTTTTCCAAGCATCTGAAGGGAATTAATCAAGAACGTGCAATATTGAGAAGGGGTGGTAAGAAGTGGTGTGTGAAAGTGAACGGACGGCTATTAGGAGAGGGTTGGGCAAAGTTTGTAGAGGAACATGATTTACAGTTGGGAGATGTATTGATTTTCAGACATGAAGGAGCAATGGAGTTTGAAGTTTCCGTCTTTGATTCAAATCAATTTGAGAGAAAATACGAACATACTGCGGAAGGAGTTAATGAAGCAGGAGAGGAAATCAATCATACATGCAAGAAATTCACATCACAAGGTTCGGAATTTGGTCTCTATTTCAGCTCTCTTATATTTTTATTTCGATAGTACATTGGAAAAATGTTAAACTACTTAAAGTCGTGCATAATCTACGCTTGAATCGGCTAGGAGCAAAAACTTCGTTTCATTGATTGCATCTTCGGTGATTATCAATTTATCTTTTTATGTATGTGACCTTCATTCGCCAGAAAATCCGCACATTTATTTGCATCCCTCTAGATATGAATAATATTCACCTTGTTGACTTCGAGAGAGTATTTGCGATCTTTAATAATAACCCTTAGATGGGCTTGATAGCCGGTAGGTAGTTTGTTTCCACTTCTAATTTTGTATATAGTTTGAGCCTTTGTTCGATGTTTCATGGTTCTGTAGTAATGGCTTGAGGTATATAGGTGTAAGTTTTCCTTAATATTCCTTTTTGGATTGGGTTCATCCTGGACATCCCATTAGTGATGGGGAAATCAGTTTGGAAGGAGACAATTTTAATTAAAATATAAAAGAGGTTAATAGTATTTCTTATCGCTTATCTTGCACCTGAACTATTTCTCTTGTACCAAGTAACTTTGCCCATCAAGACTAAGGCAAATGGAACGAGATCACGACTAGTGTTTTTTTGGGCCCTCTCCGGGATTTGAACTTAAGACCTCATGGTTCTCTTCACGCTTCATTGGCCACTAAACTACACCTTTGGTACATAGACTCGGATAGTAGTATAGACGCTAATACAGTCTTTTCGAGGTCTCCTGAAGATTTGATTTGATAGAATTTAAAAATATTGTGCTAAGATATGCAAGCTGAAACAAAATAACTAACGAAGAAAATTGAAAGCAGAATTTATTCTTTTCAAGTAAAATGTGTTACATTAGGCTAGCTTAATTAACCAAATTGTGGGAATTACTTGATTTATTTACATATGATATTTGACTAAAACGTGATCATGTAATACAATTTATAGAGTTCTAAACTAGTAGATTAATCAACGTCATACGTCGAAAAGTAGTTTTACTATGCTGTACATAGGAGGAAAGATTGCCTTCGACGCAGGTTCAATCATGTTGAACTATTCTTACGTCTTCTTTTCCGTGTCTTTTATATGAACATTTTTGTTACTAGCAAAAACAACAAAAAAGCCAAAGCTCGACAGCAAGTCACCACACGAAGTTTTCCCCAAAGTAGAAGCTGAAGATAACATGCCTCTCGGTCGCCCTCATTTCATTTATACTATCACACCTTATTTCCTTTCACGGGATCATTTGGTAAGTTCAAAACTAAATTCTACTTCATTTGTTACACTTGGAAAAAAATGTAAAAGGGGAAAAGACGAACTCATTTTGTTAATTTGAAAGTATGAAGCATAAACTTGAACTGTTTTTGTGCTGTTGGTTTGAAAACTGTTTCAGCAACTTCCAGTCCCATTTGCTCGGGATAACGGTCTCACGGACAGGAAATGTATGATAACAATAAGGGATGAGCAAAGGTCTTGGAAACTTATACTATATTCGTCTGGCGCACACACCTACATTAGCGGTACATGGCGTAAATTCTGCATCGCAAATTGCTTAAAGGAGGGAGATCAGATAATGCTTGAGATTGTTGCAAAAGGAAAGAATCCTATATTGAGATTTTACGGCAAGTTTCTCATCTTAGACCTTCTCTTAAATTTCATCCATTTTCCACTTTTTATCTATTTCTTTCTTTAAACCATAATATGATGAAATGGCAGTATTATTTTTCTTCTAACAATTCGTCTAGTTATTAAAGTCTTTAAAACTATCCTAAAAAGTTTCGAGGTTTGTGTTGCTTTAGCTTTGATTATTCAGGGTAAATACACAGATGTTAACGTGGTTCTGTAAAACAATCTCAAGATTTTAAGTGGAGAAGGGTAGAGGGCCGGACCATTCTCCATCTAGTTTCGAACTGTGAACCACTAGCCCTCTCGGATTTCTCGGTCATACGAAGAAAAAAAAATCTCAAGATTGTTGGGACTCTTACTACTGTCAACAGTGAATTATCTTTTGAAATTTATTTTCTTTACTCTGAATTGTGACGATAACAACTCTTTTCTACTTCAACTTAACGTTCTGCCTTTGGTTTTAGATTCATCTTCAGTTCTACTGTAGTTCTGACATTGTTATGTCAATTAAAAACTAGATCTGAGAGCAAATGCATCACTTCATCCCGAAGGAAAGAAGCCTAATTTGGATGCTAAAAGAGCTTCATCCCGCAGGAAAGAAACAAATGTACTAGCTTCAACATCTGCTAATGCTGACGGTCACTTTGTTACTATTATTAAGCCTTATGCCGTCATCCGACCTCTCCTTGTAAGTAATTCGAATTAACTTTGATTTTTCTTTTTGATTTAAGCCGTTAATATTTAATATCATCAATAGTACATCCTCCTTTTTTTTGGTGATAACACGGCATTGATCTACATATTTGGATAAACTCGAGCAGTATCTTCCAATGGCTTTTGCAAGACCAAATGGCTTGATGAGACGTACTAAAATGATTCTCAGAGATGAGAAAGGAAGATCATGGTCAGTGCAACTAGGACCACTGGGACCTCGTTTTGGAATTACCAAGGGATGGCGACAGTACAGAGAAGCAAATGCTGTCCACGTAGGAGATACTTACAAGTTTGAACTCATCGACAATGGAATGATACCTGTAGCGTATTTTCGTAGTGAGTATATGTTTACTTCCCTTTCATTCCATTACATTCCTCCAACTTATACACGTTTCATTTTCTTCTTCTTTGCCACTAAGGCTATTAGAAAATGGTAGATGTGGGGTGGTGATGGTATCATACTATCATGCCACATCTGTAAGTGCAATGGTTAAATTGTCTCCGTGTGACCTATAGGTCTCGGGTTTGAGCCATGGAGGCAGTCACTAATGCTTGTATTAGGGTAGCTGTCTACATCACACCCCTTGGGTGTGGCCCTTCCCCGGACCCTGCTAACACTGGGTGCACCAGGCGGTCATCTCTTGTCCACTCAAACTTTATTTTCTTTCTGAATTGTGACAACAACTCGTTTCTACTAAAACATTTCAACTTACTGCATTGGTTTTAAATTTCTTCTTTGGTTTCGGTTCTGACACATTCTTTTTTCAGTTTTAAAGCAAGATCTGAGAGAAAATGCATCATTTCACCCCGAAGAAAAGAAGTCTAAGTTGGACGCTAATGCTAACCGTCAATTTGTTTCTACTATTAATCCCTATTCCTTCCGCAAGCCTTACCTCCTAAGTAATTTGGATTAACTTTAGTTAAGCCCTTATTAGCTATGATCTTCTGTAGTAGTTTCTCTTTTCTTATGATAACGCGACATTGATTGGGATAAAACTTGAGCAGTATCTTCCATTGGCCTTTTCAAAATCAAATGGCTTGGTGAATAGACGTTGCAAGATGATTCTCCAATGATACCAAATGGTATCTACAACACCAAAATAGTCCACAAACAGTCACAACAACACTCCTAAATCCGCAACAACAAGACAACAATACCATACAAAAAGCAAATGCAAACTTAAAACAATAGAAGGATAGGTAACTTGACACAAAGAGAACACATAATGTAGCAACTAAAGAGTAAATTAAACTCTAAAACCTCTACAAAATACGTTAACAAGCACCAAGTTCTTATGGTAACCGCCAAGGGAATCAACTCACCTCAAGATCCACCATTTCCAAGCAAAGAACAATATTGGCTTTTCCAAGCCCTAAGCTACAATGGCTAGTCCAAGCCCTACCTAAGAACTACACTAAGGTAGTCTACTCTCAAGAGAGGATTTTCAATGTCTCATATTTTCATCATTAAACAACTAAAAAGAAAAAACCTAATAAGAGACTATATATAGCCTAGCTTATTACATAGTATAATGGACCAAAATACCCTTAATGAAAGAGGAGGTCATGTTTTGTTTCTTTAACATGTGCACACCCCAAAATACCCTTAATGAAGGGTGTTTCTTCAATGCTCCAAAACCTTGGGGTCACACTTCAAAACTTGTAGTCTCGAATTGGTATCAAATGTAAGCCCCCATGAAATCTTCCACACATGGGTTTGTTTAATGGCATGCTCAAAACGGGTCCTCCATGCATGTTCTCGTATCCTCAAGGTGACCAAGTCTTGAGCTTCTATGTATTGGCCTCTAAAGATGTCATCAAAAGATAAGATGACCATTTGTCCCGTATCATCCTCCCCTTCTTGAAAAGGATTCGACCTCGAATCCAAACCTTGCAAAATCGAAGAGAGGACAAAAAAAAATACAAACTCCTCATGGCATGAGGGTTAGGTTTAGCATAACAAATCATCTCAACATGCCAAGGTTGCACATATTTGCAATATAACCAAGGATCCTTTGAATGAAATATTAAAAATTCAATGAAAGATGTACGTTGTATTTGGTTATGGGAGTCACCAAGAGTGACACTTTGCTTGTCATGTAAACCAAGCAACAAGTTGGGTGCACCAACATCACCATTTCCATATTTGGCACCGGGGTCAAATGGGAAGAGTGGCCATAGACACGGGTCTAGACAACACTCCTCTTTCCCGTGGTCTCCACCCAAACTAAATGACATACTCTCTATAATTACATACATATCATTGAAAGAAAATAGAAAGTAGAGAAAGGTATTACTCAAGTCGACTTCTACTAAGGTTCCCTCATATGTGTACTCACTACTAGTTTCCCAATCATCACCATGAGTAGTCTCAACAATAAAGTCACACAAATTAGAAGGAGTAACTTCAAAGACTACACATTCCTTACCCTTAAGAGTACTCTCATCTTCCAAGAAGAGATTTCCATCTTTAGGAGGAATGTTGTCACACCATAGAGGGTTAACATATAGGCTATACCCTCCAAGGTAAGCTATACCATCTTTTTCGCCACTAGGCTCATTAGGAGTATTTATATCATTTTCAAACAAGACATTATACCTAAAAAGTGCATGATCCAACCCACGGGTATATTTGGAACAAGCAAGTTCCTCACTCTCTAAGAGATCAATATCAAGTTTCAAAGCAGATTCAAGAACAAGATTGTCCCAAGAATATCTCTCGGGTTCATTCCCCTTTTGTTGACCAACTTTTTCAAATACTTCACTCACTTGAGTTTGATTAATCACATCACACACATACTCAAGTGGTGGACAATTTTCACAAATAGATTGATCAACACCAATTACACAAGACGATATACTTCCGTGTAACGTATAGGCTTTAACACTAGGTGGACATAAATTGATCTCACAATAAGAGTCAATTTGATCATCAATAGGATCAACTAGTATATTCACACTCACAACATGTACATCATCAACAAAAGGCAAAGAATTATTAGACTCACAAATAAGTAAGCTACTACTCACACTCAATAGGCTACTAGCCACACAATTATCATTCACATGCACAAAAGTGTAAGAATTAGTTATTTTACCTTGAAGTTCTTGAGTCGACTCTCCTTTTCTGTGTTGTGAAGGTCCTCCACAAGCTTGGGCAGCAACTTCACTTCGGCATTGCTCTCCTTTACTTTTCATGTCGGTACATACACAAATGTCTTTAGAAATAGAAGGACAAACAATGTTAGCTCGGTTTGGTGGAAATTCCCTCACTTCGCTCCACACAACCTCTCTTTTATCCACTCTCGGATTACCACCTTGAACACCCTTACTTCTCTCAATCTTTTGTCTCTCATAAGCATTCGAATTGGAGTAAGTATTCACTTCTCTTTGTAGGTCGGGCAATATGTATGTCATGAGGTGATTTCCCTACCGGTTTCTTACAACATTAGGCCAATTTTGCACATTTGGAACTCTATGTTTTGCAAACCAAACGGCACCTAATGACCGTATGTCAATGGAAGAATATCGCACCACACCTCCTCGTGGTATTTAAACTGGGAGAAGACAACTTTGAACCTCTTGGTAACCTTAAACCCGTCCAAGAAGTATGGAACAAGTAAAGGCTCGCGAAACAACCCCAAGTAGTCAACCATGGATGGAAGGATGTAGTTTCTATAGTACCTATCATTTAACATAACGAGGAAGCCCGGTATCCCATAAATGGTCTCCTTTTCGGATTGTACACTCCTTCTCGGATCAACATTGTAAGGCACACAAGTACCTCTCGATTTTGGAGATGCTTACCTTTTTCTTCTCGTTGGACAACCTCCACTAGAGCTAGTATAACCATTCACACTATATCGACCTTGATAAGAAGTACTACACGGTGGAGGATATGAATCTTTACACTCCTCACGTGTACTCTCATCATAGCTCTCATAAGCTTTGCGAACGAAAGGGTTATACCTAACACCAAATCTAGGTTCGAAGTGAGAAGTGTAAGACTCCTCACATGCCTCAATGTCATCATAAGATCTATCACGAGGTCCTACATCATCTCCAAGTTCACCATAAGCACTAGGCACTTCATTCACCTCATTTTCTCCCTCAAAATCGTAACTCTCAAATTTGCCCAAATTTTGATCATGGCTATTTTCATAGCCTCCGCAATCTCCCTCATAGCCATAAAATCCCTCACTACAATCATAATCTCCCATGTTGTAGTCACAATAATCCCCGTCTATTGAAGACATGTTTCCCTTATATAACCTTTGTACCTATACAATGAACAAACAAGATTAGTAGTTTTCAGAATATTTAGTTCTTTTGTACAATTATCAAGTCTGCAAGATTAAAATTTATAGCAAAGAGGCTTGATTTGTATAAATTTTTCTCAGGTAAATAGTCTGGCAAAGATGGCATAAGAGAAGCCATTGACAAAGAAAAATCAGCAGCTGGTGATGTGCAAAGGAAACAAGTATAGAAGAAAATAATTTTCTTTCTTTATACAAATAGTTTTTCGGATTCATTATAAATTTTTTCTAGTCAGTATACATAAAATATACATATTATACATTCCTTGCTCTTTTTGATTTTGATGGTTTTGTGTACGCCTATTTAGGTTAATTTTTCAGCAAAATGACTCAGTGGGCCCCTGTACTAAGTTGGTTTTGTAAGTTGGACACTTCTACTTACATGTTTGTCATTTGAACCCCTAAACTCACTAAAAAGCTATATTTTAAACCCTTTGACCGTTGACTTTGCCTATGTGACATTAAATGACTGACTAGGACAAGGAGAGTGTAGTCACTCGCTTGGGGTGCGAGTGAGCGTCAATTTTTGGCTAATTTTATATTAAAATAATTAAAAAAAAATCCTCCAACTACAACTTTTTAAATTTAAATATATTTTTAAAAGTTAAAAAATAATAAATTTTCAAAAAATAAAATCAAAAGGACCCCTCCCTCAACCCCTCCCTGTCCAGCACCCCCACCCCACCCCACCGTCGTCCGCCAGTCCCCTACCCTCACCAGCTGCCATGGCCATTGTAAAATCACAATTCCAATTGTAAAGTGCAACTTCTCAAGCCTAAAGTACAACAATTCACAACATAAAAACAAACAAATCAACACAATCAAATAGAACTTTGAGCAATTTTTTTCCAAACAAATCAACACAATCAACACAACCAATAAGAATCAGAAGATGAAGATGAAGAATCAACAAGAAACAGACAAACAAGTGATATGGTTTTCTTTCTTTTTCGATTCTCACTTCTCAATTTTTTCCAAACAAACAACAAGAATCAAATAACAAGAATCTTTCTTCTTCGATTCTCACTTCTCAATTTTTCCAAACAAACAACAAAAATCTAATCACCAACAATTACAAATTGAGTAATCCTGAGATCATAATCATCTTCAACAACAACCAAAGCTCAAATACAGACAAACAAACAGTTGAACGAAAAGCTTCAAGAACCGCTAGAAATTGTGCAACAAAAGAAAAAAATAGTGTTTTTCAGGAATAATCTTCTTGCTACTACCTCTCAGCTCTACAATGGCAATCAAAATTGAAGAAACGGATTCACCAACACCAAAGAAATAATAAAAACCCCTTAAACCCACTTCAAGAACTCCTTAATTAACCACCCTAACCCCTACAAAATCTACCAAAACAACAAATGCAACAACTCCCTTTCCCATGGCTGATTTCTCAATTAATTCTTCTTTTTTTTTAGAGTAGATCGAAGGAAAGAAGCAAAAACATGAAGCTTTTGTCAACATCTCTTTCTTTAAGTTTTGCCAAGGCGGCGCCACCGCCGGAGTTGTTGAAAATTTAAATTGGGTTGGGGATTTTGTTCATAATCCTACCAGCAATGCATTAGCACAAAAAGCCCAACTAATTTGCATCATAGTCTATCGAATTTGTAAATTAGGGTTTCTCATGAGCAACTTTTCGTCAATAACTGGGATCCACCACTAACAATAATGGCGACAGTCCCAAAGGTGTATCATTGGGAGAACTTTGTTTGTAGAGAAAGAATGGGGGAATTGAGAGAGATAGGGGGAATCGAGGGAGAGATGGAGAGGCGAGAGAGGAGATGGAGAATGACGAGGGAAGAGAGAGAGAAAGGGGAATTTGGAGGGTTATTTGTTTTTTTCTTTTTTTTTTTTTAAATTTATATTTTTGGCTTACTTTTTTAAAAATGAATTTTATTTTAATTTTTTTTAATTTATCATTTTATTTTTATTATTGATTAATAATTTTTAAAATTAATTAATGAAGATATTATGACGTGGAATTTAATGAGGCATTTAATGTGGAAATGATGTGGAAGTTAACGTGGTAGCAATTGTATTACACACACCGAAATAGGGCTTAAAATATTATTTTTTAGTGGGTTCAAGGGTCCAGATGAAAAACATGTAAGTAGAAATGTCCACATTACAAAACGGACATAGTACAAGGGTCCACTGAGTTATTTTGCCTATTTTTTCATGTTCTTTCTTGGATTTAGTAAAAAATTCTTTAATCTGTGGTATTAAAGAGTTGAAATTTGAGAGTTCAAAAAAGGAAAAAGATATTTTCTAAAAAAAAGGAAGTGACAAAAAAATTATTCTCTCTATTTCATTTTATGTGACATCATTTACTTGATAAGGTATTTAAGAAAAAAAAGAAAGTTTTTGAAATTTGTGGTCTAAAATAATTTTTAGATATTTATATGATTGTAAATCATTTTATTAAGGGTAAAATGAAAAATTTTAAAATTAAGTTACCTCTAATTTTTATTAAGTAACATTCTTTTCAAAACAAATTAAAAGTAAATAAGTATAATATAAAATGAGATGAAAGGTGTAAACTAGAATGAATATGTCGTTTTAAAAAATCAAAAATCTATTATACTTTCTTTGTTTCAAATTACACGTCTCAAATTGAGATAATACAGTTAATAAGAAAATAATGATTGGTAATGTAACTTTATCATTTTGCCCCTATTAATTATGTCATGCTGTTAGTTTCAATATTGATAGAGTTATTGTATGGCTGATACCACAACACTTTTTTCATGGATAATTAAAAGTATGGGATTATCAAAGTTTTTGTAACATTTTTCAAGATTTGATAATTCAATGTTAGTAACAAGGAATAATCAATTACTAAGGGTATAATAGAAAAAATATTATCTTATCTTAATTAATGAAAAAATTAAATAAAATGAAGAATCAAATTAAAAAATTTGAGATGGATAATTTAAGACGGATGAAATAAATAAGTAAAAGTTAATGGAAGGAATAAATTTACTCTAGCGGTCTCAAAATAATTGGCATTATAGACTTTGTTGGCAGAGTGATTTGACTAATGTACTCCCTCCACCTCAACTTGTATTAAATTTTTTAATTTGATTTCTTATTTATTTATCTTTTTTTATTATAATTTTTTTTTCATATTTACTCTTTGTATTAATTATTTTTTTTTCAATTTAAAATATAAATATCATTTACTTGGGTACTGTGGTAAACTATTTATGTTATTAATTATTTTTCTTAATTAATGTGTCATCTCAATTTGAGACGGAGAAAGTTCTCTTATTATTATTTTTTTTTTTATCTTCATCTATTTATGTGTCTCTTAATTCTAGAATAAGAATATTTATTGTTTCTCTCTCCATCCTTGAATTGATCATCTTACTAAAAATAATTTTCATATTAATTGGTCATCAAGACAGCATTAATTACTTTTTTTTATATTATCCATACAATTTTTTTTTTTTTTTGAAAGTATTAGCACTAATTTGTAAAGCTTTTGAGAGGCTTATTAAGAAGTGAATTAGTAAAATTACCTTCTTATTTATAATTTTTTAACTATCCTGTAAACTAAAATGTACTCAACGAATATGAAACGATGGGAGTACTAACAATAGAGTTAAGAAATCGTTAATTATTTTCTAATATTGTAAATATATTAACTATTTTAAATTAATTATTTTTAATAAATATATTAATTATTTTGAAACGGAGAGGCTACAACTGTGCATGTTTTAGTTCTAACATATTTTTTTAGTTGGTTTTTCATTTGGTGTTCGGTGTCTACATTAAAGTCCCGACTAATTTGGATCGCGCATTGCAGGACCCATTAAAGTGACAACGCTTCCAATAGAGTTTTCTTCATACACAAAATCAAACTCACGACTTCTGATTAAGGGTGGAGCAGACCATCCAGTCCAACAGAAGTACGTCTAACATATTATTAATGCTAGCTCCTGACATTTCTAGTGTGGAATTAATTGCATGATTTGAAGTGCACCAATTTAATGTCAGTATTGGGCAGATGAAACACCATTTGTAATTTAAAATAGTAGTTCAGAATTATTTGTGTAATTTATTTTAAAATATAAAAAAATTATACCATTATTAATTTACATAAATTAATAAAATAGCCTGATTTATTACTAAAGCTTTTATTATGCATAAAAATTAGAAATGAATCAAATCACAAGAAATTATTTATTATCTTACCTTACATTTTTCTCTGTTTTAACAGCTTGAATCCATAACCTTCTATTCACTTAGCAAAAATCTTTATCATTGCTCCACCAAATTTATATACTGATTGAAAAGAAAATAATGCTAGGAACAAACAGAGTGACATTGGATTACAGATTCCCAAGGCACGTGCATTTTTAATCCAAATCATTAGCACTTTTTTATGCTCAAATTATTTGGCATATTTATTAATAAAAAATTTAAGAGATAATTAATTATTTTTTTCTAATATATTAATATTAATTGAAGAGGACTCATGTAATCAAAATTAAATAAGATCATATTAATTAATTTATACCTCTTATTAAGAGTTAACATTCAAAAGATCATTGAACTATTAAAAATTATCTTGTAAAGTGACAACTTTGCTTTCTATCAAAAGTCTCTCAGCTTAAGATTTTTATTTTCTAAAGTCACTAAATCACATTTATCATTTAAAAGAAAATACATGGCAAATAATTATTTATTACCATGTAAACGTGAATTCTATATTAAAAAAACAAATGATTCTTTTAATTCCTAAATAAACGTATGGCTAATAGCTCAATAATAGTTTGATCAAACTTTTTCTATTATACTCTTATTCAAATTATCAAAATCATTAACTTAACTTTTTCTTAATGTATTTAACTAAAAGTATATTGAAAAAATTATTTTAAAATTTAAGAAATATATTAAAATATGTGTCCAATATAACATGTAAAAAAAATAAATGAAGGAAGTATCTAGAGAAAATTGAAGGAAAGGTATCTTTTAAGCTTTGAATGAAGGATTGATGATATTGACCAACTTAAAGGGTCAAATATAATTAGAAAACTTGATTAAGTTAATTGTCGACTTGATTAATATTTTCAAAACTTTCTAATCTTTTCAAAAATATAAATCAACCCAACCCACACCCTTCTTCAATCCAAATCAACCAGTCCTTCTCTCCTCTCTCTCGACAACTTTTCTCAACTCTCTCCCAACCAACAGTTCTGCAAATTTTTCCTTTCAATCCTCGGCGACTTCAACCTCCGACGACAAATAGTTGGTCTTCGAGTTTCTTTTCAACTTCAACCTTCAATCGACGTGACAGTCTTGCTCTCCGGCCACAACAACTTCGAATTCTTCATCGTTCCTTTTCTTCTTTCACAGGTAAAAATTTATGGCCTTTTTAGTTTTGAAGAAAACGAGGAACTTGAGCCAACTTCTCTTATAATATTGGTTAACAATTTCAATATTTGTTGCTTTAATTTGAAACCCGGTCTAAATAAAATCCTAATTTCTGGTATTTTTTCTCTTCTCTTTTCGAAGTAAATTATGATTTTTTGTTGTTTGTTGCATTTTTTTGAAGTTTGATTTTCGTTGTTTGTGACGATGATTTGAGTTGATTTGTTTTGTTCTTGTTCTTGGTAAAAATGGTGATATTACTGTTTTCTGTTGAACAAAATCATACTACTATTTTTTCCAACAACAAAATATTCATCTGGTGCAACTTAACCATCTGATGCAACAAATTTTTCATATGATGCAACAGATCAATTATATAATGAAACAGAAGAACCATCAAATTAAAATTCTGATGCAACAGATTAATCATCTGATGCAACAGAGGAAACATTGGATAGAAAATCTTATACAACAGATTTATCATATGATGCAACGGTTTAACTATCTGATGCAACAGATTAATCATATGTTGCAATAGATTAACCATCTAATGTAACAAATTTACTATTGGATACAACAGAGGAACAATCAGATAAATAATATGATTCAACAAATTAACCATCTGATGTAACGGAAGAACCATCGGATTAAAGATCCGATACAACAGATGAACCTCCTGTTGGATAAAATCCTATCAACTCTTCCAACAGGACATGCCCAAGACATGATTTTTCCAACTGATCATTTATCTGCCGCGATAGACGACTCTTCTATTGGAAGAAATCTAAATAATATTAACTGTTGATAACTGTTCCAACAGATCACTCATGTGTTGCAACAGATGTGTAACCCGTTGCACAGACCATTCATCTTTCTCAACAGATGAGTGATATGTTTTGTATTATCGTAATAGATTACTCAACCGTTGCTGCAGGTTAGTTAAATATTCTGATAGAACACTCATATATTGCAACAGATGTGTGATCTGTTACACAGACTATTCATACTTCTCAATAGATGCGTGATATGCTTCGTATTATCATAACAGATTACTCAGCCGTTGTTATAGGTTATTTAACTGTTCCAACAGATCACTCATATGTTGCAACAGATAATGTTGTAATAGATGTATGATCTATTGCACAAACTATTTATTTTTTTAACAGATAAGTGATATATTTTGTATTGTTGCAATAAATTACTCCTTCATTGCAATAAGTTATTTAAATGTTCCAACAGATCACTCATATGTTACAACAATATTTGATCTGTTGTACAGACCATTCATCTATCTTAAAAGATAAGTGATATATTTTGTATTGTTGCACCAGATTACTCATCCACTGCAACAGGTTATTTATATGCCCCAACAACTATACTACCTGGTGCAACAAATCAGTGATCTGTTGGAACTGTTATTTTAATATTTTGTTTGTTAGATTTACTATTATCCTTTTTTAACAATATATTTTTTATGTTCCTATTAATTTTAGATAATATGGCTCCCAAAAGTACAAAAATGAATCAAGTCCAAGTAAAAGAACAAGTGAAGCAGCTAGGATACATCTACCACTCTATGAGCTTGCTTTACAAGCGTTAGCTCAATCAGGAGCATAATATGATGAACACGAGGAGGATGAATATTTCAAAAGAGATGATCCAAATGCTAATAGTCCTTCCACTGAAGAGTTGGTCAAAACCTTTATCATTGATCATTATCCTGTGAGAATGCAGGCAACGGTAGCACAAATTTAACGGGTGATTTCTGTGTTAAGTCAGCCATGAGAAAATATTTTGATGCCTTCAGAAAAATACTTTGAGAATAAAAATTTGATGCTTATTTTAGGGACAACTTCTTTGGGAAATATCTTGATTTGCCCGAGGACAACAATGCTCGTTTGCAAATGAAAATGGCATATGAACTTCTCAAGTATAGGTTTATGTATGAAAACAAAGATAAAATGGATGAGGTGTGGATAAATTACTGTGGCATGCCAGTTTATTTTGGTTAGAAGGAGTTTTCCATAGTTACTGGACTAAAATATTATCCTCCTTCTCAAGTTATACCTATTCTAACCCAAAAAGCACCCCCCCACACTCAAATAAAGCAAAGGCAAGTCATGTGATCATGATGACTTGGTGTCTATTATTGGTCCAAGCTTCAAAAATAAAAATTTGATAGAAGCGTTGAAAGATAAAGTACTTTCAAAGAAGCACAAATAGTCATTGTGCTTGGTTTGGTTTGTACATAATATTCTTTGAGCGAGAGATGTTAAAAACAACATAAACGTCGGTTTAATAAAACTCTTCGAAGATATTGAGGCGTTTAACAGCTATCCTTGGGGTTATGAAAGCTTCAAAATGACTGTCAAATATTTGTTGACTCCGTTAGCGCCAAAGACAGTCAACTTATATGGCTTTCCATGGGCTTTCATGGTAAATATTTCTTTCTTTTATTATAATATCATTCATTTTTTTTTACGCAATAATGGTTTTGATTTATTGGTGTTATTTAATAGGCTTGGGCATTTGAAGCCATTCCGTATTTGAGTCAACAAGTGAACTACTAGGAAGAAGTTTCCTGTCCAAGAATCTTGAGATGGTTGTCGGTAAAAACTGATAAAAATACAAAATTTCTTGATCTCTTCAACCCCCCGAAGGATGCAGTAAGTATAACTATAATTAATTTTTTATTTTAATTAATAATTTTTTTGAATGATCTAATCATCATTCTAATATATGTAATGATTTATGTTATATTGTGCATCTATTGCTAGTTTCGACCAATTGAGAGTTGAAGATACCATTTTTCTTACTTTATGGTCTGTGCAAACTTTATCGGACCTTAAGATCATTGATAGAAGAAAAATAAAATTGTTTGAAGAAACAAACATTTCAAGAAAAATAATTTTGGAGGGTGGGCTTGTTGTTGTTGATGGTCTTAGTGGTGATGGAGCTGTTAGTGGTGGTAGTGGTGCTGCTGTTGTGCTAATAATTCTCCTCTTACAGTATTTGAAACAAACCATTATGAGTATGATCATACCTGTTATACAGATTTTGCCTCTCTCAGCGAATGTTCTGCAATTAAATGTTAAGACTATAGGGCGAAACATGATAGAGTGATTAATCTATTAATTCATTAACTGCTTTTATAAAGAAATTGACATCTAAGAGAGGTGTCATTCCATTAAATAGAATTTTATATCCATCCACTTCATTAGAGATTAAGGCTAAGAGGAGAAGGAAAGTAATTTCTAAGGATTATCAAGCATCCAAATAAGCGAAATTGCAACTCCTCCGTCAGTGTGTTGCACTGAGTAATGTACAATGTCAAAAGGAGAGTAGCACGAGCTAAAGAAGGTGAATATATATGTCTGTTCTAACTAAAAAACAAACATATATCTATTTTAACAGATGATGCATCTGCTGAAAATCATCAAATATATATATATATATATCTGTTGCAATAGTTGACTAACTTGTTGCATCAGATAAAGTATCTGTTGCGACATATGTCTCATCTGTTTTAGAAAATCAAATAGCTCTTTATACCTCTTTTATTTATACCAATAGATGACCTATCTGCTGTAATAGATGATTCATATGTTGCAACAGATGGTTCATCCGTTATAAATTATCATACAGGTCTTCCTCATGTAGAAATTTATCCCAGCAGTTTATTCATTGTTGCAATAGAAATATAATTTGTTTGGGATAATTTAAAATAGGAGAAAGACCTATTTGATTTTCTAGAACAGATGAGTTATCCTTTTCTGTTTTGTTATATCTCTGTGATAAGCATTGACCAATTCTGGCTTTTCAGCTGGATGTAAAAGCTACTGCTGAACAACATTGACAATATGCTACAATTTTTATGGAAATACGGAGAATAGAAAATGCAAAAACCGTACGTAAGCGACAATAAAGATCCACGACGATCAAAACCGAATGTCATAGCACCGAATGAAGAACAACTTGTCCATATTGAGTAGATCTTTATAGCTAGAGTCTGTCAAAGTAATAATTTGACCCCTCCTTTGAAATCCTTGACATCAATACTTAAATTATTGATGTATTTATTGAGATCTGTACCCATAACAATTTTTTTATATTTTATTTATTCATTGATTTATTTCAGCTAATTTCTGAAGGGTTCGATTTATTTTATTTTGTCCATGAATTTATTTTTTCTTAGATTTGAACTTATTAATTAAAATGGAATACTAGATTCAAATATTACAACAGATTATGTATCTATTGCAATAGCCGATACATCTGTTGAAAAATATCAAAAAGATTTAGACATATATTGTAACAGGTAGTTAATTTGTTGGAATTTGTCAAACAGGTCTTTCCACTATTGCAACAGATAGACTTAGATAGAAACATCGACATAATGCAATAAATGACCAACCTATTGCAACAGATAAACTATATGCCAGAACAGGTAGAATATCTGTTACAATGGATGAAGAATCTGTTGCATATAAAAATTCAACTTTCATTGGGCATAAATAATTGCCACTACATGTAAAAAAGTGAAAGTGAATTGAAATAAAAAAAGCGAAACCTATCGACAATGTTTAGTTCAAAACACCTAAAATAAAATAGGCATCAAGTAGACAATGTTCATTTTAAACACATAAAATAAAATAGGTATCAAATGTGTCAGCTTGACAGTTTTTCCCTTGTTGGCTGCTTGCATGTAATTTACACAGTCAAGGCTCGTTGAACTCCCATTTTTACTGACTTGGCGTCTGATTTGCCCCTCAACAGTCATTTTTCCCCCCATTGTCTTATATATTCATCTTCTTCCTAAAATTAACTCTAAATTTTCAAATCTTCTTCTTCATCATCATTTTTTTATCTATCAAAATTCTGTAAATTATTTGCATTTGGTCTTTCTTTTCTTCATATTTTTTTTATTTTTTCCAATCGAGCTTGACAATGTCGAGCGCATTTTTCACTGTTTTTTTATGATAAAGATTTTTGATATTGTAAGTGGGGTCATGCAGCTCTATTGAAGACTTCTTGGACTCAACAAAATTCTGGCCGTAGGATTTTTACTTGTAAGATTTCAAAGGTATATTTTTTTATTTAATTAGTTGATTAATTATTGACTTGTAATTACTTTGTAATTGTGTTCTTGATTTTATAGAAATTGGATGGATGCGATTACTTTGATTGGTATGAAGAACAACATCCTTCACAAGCAAATCATGTAATCTGGGGTTTTTTGAACAAAGTCAAGGTTTCTGAAGAGAAATAAAATCGAGCAAGAAGATGCTACATTGTTGCTATTATTGCTACTAGTTTGGTGTTGTTAGGCACATGGATATTCAAGTTTAATTGCTGAAATTTTTATGATGGTGTATTTGCTACTGGTTTGGTGTTGTCAAGCACATGGATATTCAAGCGTAATTATTGGAAAATATCAAACAGATTTAGGCATATGTTGTAAAATTTAGGTCATCTGTTGGAAATTATCTAACAGGTCTTTCTACTGTTGCAATAGATTAGATAGAAATAATATGGCATAATGCAACAAATGACCAACCTATTATAATAGATAAACTATCTGCCATAACAGATAGAATATATTTTACAATAGGTTGACAGAATATATTTTACAATATATTGACAATCTATAACATTATAAAAACTCAACTTTCATTAGAAAAAAATTATGGTCATTATATGTACATGTAATTTAAAGTACAGTGAAGTGTGACTTGAAATAAAAATTATTATTTCACAGGCTCTTCTATATACAAAGGATCCAAGCGTCCAGTTAGTACCCCATAAGCCAAGACCTCTTGCAGGTTTGCCACAGTGTTGTCGCATAGAAAGGTCGTTGGCTCAGCCATTTCTGTATCGGTCAGCAAACATTTGATGTGTGCAAGAACGTGTGAGCCGCAAGCATAACCGGTATCATTTTTTGGCAGGTTCATGCCCTTGTTTTGACCTTCAAAATCTCATGATTTCTTCATCAATACTTTCTTTGGCAAATGATTCATCAGTGTACTCTCTCTCAACAAGATGGGGAACAACTCCCTTAGTAGCTGCACGTGGAAAAAAGATGGGCCTCGTTGATGACAGGTATATTACAGTCATAAACTTTGATCTTTCTCTCCTCGAGTAGTATCTCAATATCCTGATAATGTATGCTGTCCATGCTAATGACTACAAGAATCCTCTTTGCCTCGGTCCATCTCTTGCCGTGTGGATTTGGCCTCTCCCCTCTAACATATCTTATCATTTTTTCTTCATCCTAGTCCAACGTAGAGACTAAGAATCAAATCCTGCACTACAGGCTAATGCTTGTTTATTGAGTTGATTGTACTTATCCTTGAGCTTCTTGCAGAAGTCGAGGTCCATTATCCCATTGACAATGTCATAAGCTTTCGGGTACGTTAATTGCCTTTTCCTCATGAGGCAGAGAATTTTGTCAACATTCTGTGATATAAGAAGTCAATTTTTAAATAGGTTAATAATTGTAAAGATGCAATGGATGGTCCATCTGTTGCATAGGATTCTCTGAATCAATAATCCAATGCAACTTATGCAACAGATGGATAATAAGTTTCAAGAAAACCACTACAGTCGTACCAGAATACCAATCTGTTACACTAGATTTCACATCTGTTGCGTAGCTTCTTCTTCATGGGTATATTAGAAGGCTAGGTTAGGAAAAGTAAACTTGCCTTGTCCTCGTACCGCATACACATATCTTTCATAGTATGGAAGTCTTAGGGGAAAAAGGAAGGCCTGGGGTAATCTGGTGTGCCTGGCTTGGAATACTTGGCCTGTCGCAAATCCCTCTTCTCTTTGGCGCCAAGTTTCACTTATATGTCCACCTTCTTGAATGGCTTCTGAATTTCAACAGCTTTTAGAGAGGGAGGAGTTGTATTTTTTTTATTTACAATCGGAGAATATGTTGCTAATAGCTCTTTTATTCCTCCTAACCGCCGTTGTAAGAGTGTATGACTCCCTCACCTTCTTGGAAGGTATAACACCTCTCTTGGATTTGAATTCCTCGACAGCTTTAGAGATAGCCTCTACTTTTTCAAAGAGTTTATCCTGGCTGTGTTTGCACTCTTCGTATTCACAATGAGAACAAGAAGGTGAAGAAGGGTGAGAGGGACCTGTGTAAAGGTAAAAAGGGGTGCTTTCAAACATATTTATTTTTTCTTGAGCATCAACGTACTCATCATCATGAGTGGTAGCAGCATCAGTATGCCTGGCACCAACACCAACAACTCCATTAGAAGAAGCACCCAGATCTGCCTTAGTAGGTTGGTCATGAAGAGCCTCAATATTAGGCTGACCTTTCCTAACTACTCTTCTTATGGATGTTTTTCTAGCCAATTTCTTCTTTATTAACTCCACCGTTGGGTCTCCTAGCGTATCAACATGACCTAGAGTAATATAAAAAGTCATCACCGACTCCTACTCAGTAGGCACAATCCATGGATGCACAACCTATAAAAAATGGCTGATATATTTAAATTATATAACATAATAATTTTCATAGTTGGGTTATACACAGTCAACTTCTGCAATAGATTAATAATATGTTACATCAGTGTAACCATTGTTGCATAGTTTACAGTAGATGGTTAAAATCTATTTGAGTTGGGTTCAGAGAACTAGAGCAATACATGGATAATCTGATGCAAAATATCAATCATCTATCTAAACAGATTACCAATCTGTTGCACCAGTTGCACAAGAAGGGTAATTTGTTGGGTTACATATTATGCAATAGATGATTTGTATGTCGTAATAGATTAACAATATGTTACATCAGATTATATTTCTATTACATAATTTGCAGTATATAGTTAATTTGTTAAGAGTCGGGTTTAGAGAACCAAAGCAACAGATGGGTAATCTGATGCAAGATATCAATCGTCTGTCCCAACAGATTATCCATCTATTGCACCAGTTGGCATAGGACGGGTAATCTGTCACAATAGATGTCTCGTGCATTAGATATAACATCTGTTGCACCAAATATAAAATCTATTCAATATCTTTCATTGAGTAAAATTATTTTACTTGAAGAAAACGTACTGCATCGTCCAGAGGGTTAAAGAGATTAGCCTCTTTAATTTTGGTATTGTTCTTTGCAGCCAACCACCTAAACATCCTTGGATGAGAAACCTCATCCGGGTATTCCATTATCTGCTTGCAGAGGGGAGGAATGGCTTCAAATGCCTAAGCCTAAAAAATGTAAACAGGAAGGAAGAAAAAAAAGTCAAAATAACTATATTCAATATAAATTAATGGATGAGTAACAATAGTGATTAATTTTACCATGAAAGCCCAAGGAAAGACGTATAATGTTGTTGTCCCTGAGATAGCTTTGTCAGTAAATATTGGACAGTCAAGTAGAAGCTGTCATATCCCTAGGGATAATTATTGAATTTATCAAAATCTTCAGCACGCATCAACAAATCATCTTCTATGATTTTGTTGACGTCTCTTGCCAATATAACCGAATGTGCAAACCAAACTAAGCACAATTTCTCCCTGTACTGCTTTCGTATGGTTTTATCCATGAGATCTGATGCTTTGTAGCCATGTCGAACAATGTCAAATAACCCATCTATTTTTTTCTTGTGTTTTCTTCCTTGGATCTTTTACAGCGTGTTCTCTTGGCGATAGGTGGTTCTTCTGGACGATGGTATCTCAAGCCCATCACTATGGCAAACTCTTGCAAGCCAAAATAAACCAGCATGCCATAGTAGTTGATCCAGATTTCATCCATCTTTTTGGCCCCTCCTCCGAATCTTTATCATCCCCCACGTAATTGATCTTGTGCTTGAGAAAACCATATACCATCCTCATATGGAAACGGGCAGGGGGTTCTCAGGCAGCTCAAGAAAGCGTCCAAAGCAACTCTTCTTAAAACGTCCGTCTATATTTTCGTTCTTCATAATTTTCCTAAAATAATTAAATTTTTTGCCCAACTGACAATTAAGTACAAGTTCACTAGTTATTCCTTCTTCTGCTTCCGAGTCATTTATCGGCGACTCAACTTGGAACCTCTCAATACTAAAAGTTTTGACAGGATCATACTGGGATGTTGATATTAATTCATGCCCCATTGGTGATCCATTATCATCATGTTGATGATTATTCTCTTTCTCTTTCTCACTCTCTAATTCCTCCTCTTTCTCATTTTTATTTTCTTCATCACTATCTACAGACCCTTGTCCACCTCCCTCAACATTGTTTTCATATCTCTCCTCATCTTCACTTTTCCCCAACTGAGATTGTTCAGGAAACTCCTCCAAATCCCTCTGTACTGTAGCCTTTTTTGGGTGGTTAAACGTTGATCCACTTTTATTGTCTTTTCTTTTGGGAGACATGTTTTACCTACAAATAATAGAAAAACAAAAATTAAATTACAATTGATGTATGCATAAATTTTAAAAAATACATCACAAACACCACCAATACTGACACACCAACAACCACCACCACAAACACCACCAACCAATGCCACAAACACCACGAATACCGAAACCACCGCAAACACCACCAACCAATGCCACCACAAACACCACCAACCAATGCTACCAACATCCACCACCAGTTCCACCATGACGACCACCAACACTACTACCACCACTACTAATACCACAAACACCATCTAACAATACCACAACAGTCAACAAAACACTACGATAGGAACTAGGGATTTTTCGAGTTTTTCTACGATTTTACCATTAAATCTCAAAATTGTAAATCCATTCTCGAAGATAATACAACTAAAAGTTTTATTTTTCATCATTAACTTAAAATTCCTTATTTTTTTTGGAAAAATAACAAATATATATCTCTTCTCGAACTCTGTTACCTACGAAGACAGAGGAAATGACTGATACAAGCAAGAATAAAGTAAAAAATAATTCCTATATGTTTGGAAATGAGAACTAAATCGGTATGCTGTGAAGGTTTAAGCAATTTGTTGAGTAGTTGTTGTCTGTATTGTATAATTGAGTGAGAAAGAGAAAAGAGTGAGAACTCGAGATTTGAAATGATGAAACATCTTTATCTCAAATTGCTAATTTTTATGGGTTGATTTGTACTTTGAAAAATAATTAAAAGTTTTGAAAATATTAATTTGGTCCGAATTGATATGAATTATTTTTTAAAATTATAAAAGATATGCGTAATTTTTAACCCTCTCACCATGCAATTGCCAAAAGACTCAATTGAAGTTGTAGTTGACTCTATGAACTCATCCCTAGTCCTAGATTAATCAATTAGGTATTAGTCTAACATATGAACTCAATTGAAATTGTATAAAAATAAATGTTCAACCTGTTGCATCAGATTATGCATCTATTGTAAATTATCAATCAGATTAGGTCATTTATTACAACAAATTATGCATCTATTGTAAATAATCAAACAATTTAAGTCATTTGTTGCGACATATTACCCATCTATTAAATTATCAAATAGATTGTCATATGTCATAACAGATTACCCATTTGTTATAAATTATTAAATAGGCGTTACCATCTGTTATAGTTGATCCTATAAGAACTCACCCCTAGTCTTAGATTAATAAATTAAGGTATTAGTTGAACATATAAGGTAGTACGATTAGCCCAGCTCAGAGTAATCGATCGACAACTCTGGTTGAGAGGAATGCAATATCGTTTCATCATGCAATTGCCAAAAGACTCAATTAAAGTTGTAGTTGACCTTATGAGAACTCACCCCTAGTCCTAGATTAATCAATTAAGGTATTAGTCTAAACATGTAAAATCAATTGAAATTATATAAAAATAAATGTTCAACCTGTTGCAACAGATTACACATTTTTTATAAATTATCAAACAGATTAAGTTATTTATTGCAATAGATTATGCTGATGTTATAAATAATCAAACATATTAAGTCATATGTTGCAACATATTACCCATCTGTTATAAATTATCAAATGGATTAAGTCATATGTCGCAACAGGTTACCCATCCGTTGAAAATTATCAAATAGGCGCTGCCATCTATTGTAGTTGAACCTCTAAGAACTCACCCCTAGTCCTAGATTAATTAATTAAGGTATTAGTTGAACATATGAGGTAATAAGAATGGTTCAGCTCATAGTGATCGATCGACGACTCTGGTCAGGAGGAACACAATACCGTCTTATCATGCAATTGTCAAAAGACTCAATTGAAGTTCTAGTTGACCCTATGAGAACTTACCCCTAGTCCTAGATTAATCAATTAAAGTATTGGTTGAACATATGAGGTAAAAAGAATTGGTTTAGCTCAGAGTGATCGATCAATGACTCTGGTCAGGAGGAACATAATACCATCTCATCATTCAATTGCCAAAAGATTCAATTGAAGTTGTAGTTTACCCCATGAGGACTCACCCCTAGTCCTAGATTAATTAATAAAAGTATTAGTCTAACATAAGAAAGCAATTGAAATTGTATAAAAGTAAATGTTCAACCTATTACAACAGATTAACCATCTGTTGTAAATTATTAAACAGATTAACTCATTTATTGTAATAGATTACACATCTGTTGTAAATAATCAGATGAATTAAGTCATCTGTTATGACAGATTGCCCATCTGTTTTAAATTATCAAATAGATTAAGTCATATGTCGTAATAGATTACCTATATATAGTAAATTATCAAATAGGTGCTGCCATCCATTGTAGTTGACCCTATGGGAACTCACCCCAAGTCCTAGATTAATCAATTAAGGTATTAGTTGAATATATGAGGTAGTAAGATTCGGTTCAGCTCAGAGTGATTGATCGATGACTCTGGTCGGGAGAAACACAATACCATCTCATTATGCAATTACCAAAAGACCCAATTAAAGTTGTAGTTGACCCTATGATAACTCACCCTTGATCTTAGATTAATCAATTAAGGTATTAGCATAACATATAAAATTAATTGAAATTGTATAAAAACAAATGTTCAATCTGTTGCAACAAATGTTCAATCTGTTGCAACAAATGTCTTTTCTGCTGGATTTAATTAAATAGATTAAGTTATTTGTTACAACATATTACGCATCTATTGTAAATTATCAAATAGGTTCTGCCATCTATTGCGATAGATACCGAGCTTTAAAAATTTTCCAACAAAAATTGTTATTTGTTGCACTTCGATGTTTTAAGACCTTTTTTTTAAAGAAATTTTGGCATTTCCTGTTCAAGATAAAAAAGTTAAAATACTAAGACGGTAAAAAATATTACTTGGATAACTCAAAAATTTGCTGAGTGAGTTGTCTTATTTGGTCTTTTTAATGTCACCGTCTCCTTGTGCCCTCAAAAGTTATTAATGAATATTTAAAACCCATATTTAGAATACTCTCTCCTTCATCCATAAAGTAAGACTCAACTCATCTATTTCTCTTTTTTATTCTTAATTCTCTTTCTTTCCCTTTTTCCTCTCTTTTTTCTCTTCTTTCGGATGAGGATCCTTTTGGATCTCAATTGATCAATATCTTTTCTTGATTGAACTGGATGTTTTGATCCTTTTGCTTTTTTGACATTGCATGTGTGGTTCACTATTGCTCTTTCCATCTCGTTTTCTTCTTTGTATGTCATTTAAATTAGATATTTACTTCTGTTGCTATTAATAATTTACCCATTACCAGTTTCCTATTTATTGAGAAAATTGAAGGAAAGGTGACTTTTAAGTCTTGAATGAATGAATCGTTGTTTTTATTAAAATATGCAAAAAAAGTCATTTGTTGGGAGAACTTAAAAAGACTTGTTGTCAGTATATTTTTATGAATCAACTGTTCAAACAGACGGAGCAAATGTTTCAAGAAATCAAACTTGTAGCAAGGCTTGTTTGATTTATTCCAAAAGATGAACCATCTGTTGTAACATGTCATCTATATATTGGAATAATGCCTCATCGGTTGAACAGATGGGTAATTTATTACATTAGATTGGTCATATTTTGATTCACTTAATTTTGTATTACCTTTTTGTATAGACGGAGCAACTGTTTGAAGATATCAAACCAGTAGCAAGGCTGGTTAGATTTATTTCAATAGATGAACCATTTGTTGCAACATGTCATCCATCTGTTGCAACAAATTCCGCAACAGATGCCTCATCAGTTGAACAGATGGGTAATCTGTTGCACTAGATTGGTCATCTGTTGATTCACTCAATTTTGTGTTACCCTTTTGTAAAGTTCTTTTTGTTCTTCTCTTATTTGACATCAAATGTATTTCTCTTATTTGCAGATCAAAGGAAGTGAAACTGGATCCACTTTTGCCTGACCAATATTAAGGCTAGAGTAAAGATGGGTTCGAAGGAATAAGATGCTTGCAGACGGAACCACTTTATATGTGGAAGGTATGTATTATTGATCAACCTATTGTGAAAACACACATCCAGTACAATGATTTTGTGAATGTTTGTTCTTTACATATTAGGCGTTAGTCCTTCAAACAAGATATGGCATTTTACAATTAAAATTGCTAGGTTCGAACTGGTAAGACTGAGGGACCAAGATGGTAGTGTTGATACCCTGTTACAATTTAATGACAACTTATGCTCATATTTTTGTGTCAAGTTTAGGGAAAGGTTCAAATTTTTGGCGGCAATGTAAATATCCAATAGTGATTGTGTAACACCCCGCCCTTTCGAACTAGAGATCGAACCATCATTCCTACATATTTAAACTTTAATACCATGATTTATATTTCATGATCTTTCTGCTAGTGTATGAAGTGATTATGAAGTGAAAAGTGTTCATAGAAATCATCTAGAGAGAAATTGAGCCAAGAATCTTTCCTTCATTCAAAGTTTGATATTCAATTCTATAAGGGTCTACTTTGAACATGTATAAATTTTTATATGTGTGTAATTTTTCAGCTTAAGACACACAAAATTATAAATAATTTAATTAGATTTCCAATGATACCAATTTTGCCAAAATCCGATACCCGAGCTAAAAGTTATGACATGTTTCCTGTGAGGTAGTAAGCCAATGCGATAGCAATGTGACGCATCGGCCAGCGTGTTACAGAAATGTTTCATACACTAAATCAGTTTCTAAAGGGCCTAGGGGCACTTTGGTCACGTCCCCTCACCCAAAATCCGCCCATAACATAAATTCAGCCCCAAGAAGCATCAATTGCCTCAATATTCAATTTTCTCTCAAAAGAAAATCCTATCCACTTCCAAGAACAAGATTCAACTTTTCTTCTCCAAAGACCAAGAATTCAAGCCTTCCAATTCAAGATTCTCAAGAAAGGTTTCAATATTAAGGTTCCATTTTTCAAATTAAACAACCTAAGGTATGTGGGACTACTCTAAAAACCATGGGCATAAGTTTAAATGTTTTATCAAGATTAAAAATCTCCAATTATGTTTTATAATAAAGTATTCGATATTTTTTTCAAAAAGTATGCATCATAGGATTGTTTTGATGAAATTATATGTTGCCTTGAATCACTTTTCATGGAAATTGAATTATGACTATATATATATATATATGATTTTGTGTATTTTGTAAGATTGATTGAGAACATGAGTATGAATTCTGATTCCTTCTCTAGTCGCGAACTAAAGTTTTTATTTCCATTGTAAATGATTCGAAATTTATCAAATATGCCCATGTATTTTACTTACCTAATGTTCACTGTTATTGAAAAATGCTCTCACCTATTTTTGTATAAAAACATGTTATTTTTGGGTTGTTTCACATACCAGTACATCTATATTGACCCCCTATATTTCAGGGTCTGAGGCTCAGTCCAGGGGTCCCGCTAAGCTATAGATTTTGTTAGACAAAAGTGTGCAGTTGGAGAGCCTCCCTTATTTCAAAAGGCTTGTTTTCATAAAATTGTTATTTCATTATTGTTTTGGTCCGACTAGGGGCCTTGTCCCAGTTTTTCGATAGATGTTGATTTTGGTTTTCAGTAGAGATTTCACAGACGTGTATTAGATGGTTTGAGTTTTATCAAATTTATGTCCTTATTGTTCAGTTGAATTAAAAGCATGACCATGTTTCCATTTTGTTATGTTTTCCACACTTTCTTATTGTATATGAATTGTGTATATGATTGCCAGTTAGAAAAGGGCTCTCGGGCCTTAATAGTTTGGGATGCTCATTGTGGATAGGGCCTCGGTTCGGGTTGTGACAAACTTGGTATCAGAGTGTTGCTTATGGGTGTGTTGTGCACCATAATTATAACCAGGAGTCTACCAGGCATTTAGGATTTGTTTCTCATTCTTTCGTACTTTAGTTCTTGCTAGAGCATCGTCCATAAGAAATTTATCTAAATTCCTTCCTTACTCTAATTTCATGGGCCATGCCTCACTGTTGAAGCGATACAAGTCCAATATCTAGCTCCCTCAACAATGTGGTTCTCTCTGATTGAGTTATCCATAACATTATGATATAGCACAAGGACTTGAGAGGAGTCCATTAATGTTTCAAGGTGTATCAATTTGAGTGAATACCTTTATTCTGATGAAATCATGTTTTTCAGCCTGAGGATGAGTCTATTCGATCCTCTTTTCAAAATTCTTATTCCAGATGTCTTGTATAATGGTATGATGTATAACAGAATGTTGGAACTATATTTCCACCCAAGTAGTAATATATGTATAAGTGTCATGACCTATTGGTAGCGAGATGATCCAGAAGTTGGTGACATGAAGTCACAAGGTTAGCAGTCATAGTAAGGGTGACATTTGCATAACTAAATAATTTTAGTTGTATAATTGCGAATTGAGGAGTAGGTTGACATTGTATAGTGATAGACTAATGTGGCAGCAATATTTGTAGACTGTATGGTAGTCCGTGAAGAAAGTGGTAGGATATGATCTTGATTTATTTAAATTAGGGAAAGAGCCTAGAGTGTATTGTTATGGTAGTTATAAAAATCATTTATAGGTGTGAATGGAGAGGGATAGATTAGTCAATAAGTTATGGGTAGAAACTCATTGGCGTGAGTAGAAGTTGAAGGTGGCCAAAATGTATGCTTGGGTAAGTAAGTATGATGTGAGAAATTAGAATATCTTCATAAGACTGGAATGAGATGTAACATAAGATTAAGATCGACAATCCCTATTATGTGACTTTACCCCCTTTGATTTCTTTTCTCTAGTAGTTGTAAACTAGTACTACATGTGAGAAGGTATGTAGTAGATTTTGAGGTGTAGTAGTAATATCGTGGAGAGGATGAACTTATGGGGTCATAGTTAAGTGAAGTAAGAGACTTAGGGTGATATTTCTATTAGATGGACTAGTACAATATGCGGCATGTTTCATAAGTATTACATGATTGGGCTTAGACAATAGGCTTGAATGTTAGATGTGAAGTATGGTGGTAAAAGTAGTAGTTTAAGATTAATGATGCATGTTTTGTTGGAATTAATTAGCAGTCTTGATGTGAGGTGTGAAATGGCCTAGGTTGACAATTTATGAAAAGTTTAAATGGTAATCGTGAGGCATATATGTACATGAGAACTAGAGTTAAAACGATGAATTGTAGTTATATCATTAAGTGGATAAGAACATGAGTATAAAGGAATAAGTTGAACCTGAACCCCAGGTAGCAGGTTGTTAGATAAGGTTTTATGTGTATAAGTGTTTGGTATACCTAGTCTGTGTTCTTCAAATTTGTAGTATGGAGATGTCTGAGGAAGACTAAGGAGTTATTGTATGGTGTTAGTTATAGCCGAATTGAGAAAATATCGGTAGGCAATATGTGCCTTTTGTATAGTTTCGCAAATTTTTTATTAAGTTGTAAGTTGTGTGATTAGAGGTGTAAAGCTAGCATTCTAATAATTGAAGATGGAGTTTTAAGTGCTTAGAAACATGGGTGTTTATGCCTATGATGATAGTAGTCGTAATTTAATGACCTTAGGGGTTGGAGGAAATTACGATTTTGTCTCCCTGGAAAGGAGAGGTTCTAGAAAGAATTTAGTATATTTATATATTTATTCTGAGGAGTTGGTGTTCATGTGTATATTGATACTCCTTTGTGATAAGGAGTGAGGATGCGTATGCTCATGAGAGTGGGATTTGTAGAGTGATGGCTATAGAGGTTAGCAAAAGTTAAGAGTAGCATTTTTTTAGACAGCAACGCCTTCAGAGTATAGTTCATCAAGGAGAGTTTAGAGTTTAAGCATATGGTAATATGTCTTTTGTGTTGAGAGTTGTGGCTATAGATTTCGATGTGAGGTTATGTACGCAAGTCTAGAAGTGTGACTTTGATCTAAGGGGGAGATGATAGATTAAAGGAGTTCCCGAACTTTCTTATGGTGTCAAGTTTCAAGTAAGGGGTAGATGATTGATTAAAGGAGTTCCCGAACTTTCTTGTGGTGTCAAGTTTCAAGCAAGCTCCTTCTACTTTGATTTGAATAGACATCTACCAATGTCTTATATATTCTAGTTTTGCCTATATCTAAGGTTTGAGATCTTTATGTAACCCATGTCATGTTTCGACCTCCAAACAAGAAGTAGTGATGTCTCAGTAAATCCAGTCTTTCATGTATTCAAGCTCTATGTTATGATGTTCATAATCCATAAATTGATATCTATCAGCATGCTTGGTCCTAAGGAAATATGTTTCTATATGTCACCGATTCATTCTATGTCGAGTTTAGCCAAAGTGATAGAGTTTATGCAAACTCACGGAAAATATCAATTCTTTAAATGAGGAGCAATTGCTTCAAGTGACAATCTTTGTCTTAGTTGTAATGTAGCATCCCATAGAATTCTCGACTCAATACCACTCTTAGTTGCATGTATGGAGAGCTTACAACCTGAAAATTTTTCTAATTATTAAAACAGAGCCATATTTATGATCTCTTAACTTCCATGATTTTCAAATTGATCTTTCCGACCCCAAGACATAGATTTTTGAGTTGATTCATGATCAGGGGTGTAAAACGGTGTCTCAGAATTTTCAAAATTTTTAGACGACATTTGAGGCATTTTTTGCTAATCAAAATAGTAGGCCAATGCGATGTCGATGCGTCACGCCAGGAATCACATCGGTAGGGATCGACGCGGCGCGTCTCTTAACGCATCGAGTTCCTAGTTCATCTTACTGATTTTTTTTTCTAGGAGGATAATTCAATCTTTGTCCCTTATTTTATCTTGATATGTGCACCAATGTTTTGTCACTGTGCTCTATTCTAAGAATTCATGTTATTTATGGTTCTTTCGAACAACTCTCTACTTATGATCCAGACACTTGATATAGGAAGCACTTTGTGATGGTATTGTATCTTCACTTCACGTCCCACCTTGAGTAGATTAACGGTTATGGGTTATAATTGAGTAGTGTTTCTCCTATTCATGATGCTTGTGCTTGGGTCCCTTAATGACCCTCCATATGTTAGTATGATAGTGATTGTGAAAGCGTAGTAATGTGTTAGGTAGGTGAGTGGATGTTCTTGAAAGTGAGAATTTTTATGTGATTTCTTGAGCTAAGGCTATAGGATATGGGGGAAAAGAAGGAGATGGACTGTCATTATGAAAAATAGTTAGGAATGAGGTATATGGAATAAATATTTTCAAATGTGATTGAATTTGCTGGTCTTAGTGGGAAAATCCATGAAGTGAGTGTAGTAATGATAGGCTTGAATGTTGTGATCGATGAAAACACAACCCATGTACTATGTAGTTAGTATTCCCTAAATTAAAACCCTAGGGTGTTTGACGATAGTGATAAGGTGAGGTAATATTCTTAATGGGATGTGAGTTCAGGGTCCTGTAGCTTAAGTTATCACCTTGTTATTCCGAGTTAGACTTCAACATAAAAATACCTTGCATTGGGACTCAAACTCTTATGGTTAGATGTGTGATGGTAGAGATATAAGATGGAAAGGGCGAAGTGTGTTATTTAATATTGGGGCATAGCCGAGTAGCGCCTTTAAGATAAGTCTATCCGTTGTATCATGAGAGATAGAGAATGCTTCTATCCATATCTTCCATGAAATTTTATTTCATGATTAGTATCAAAATAAATCAGGTCTATGATCATCAAATAAACCCCTCCTTTATGTTGTGATGATTATAATTCATAGAACTCATGTGCGAGATCACCCCTATGTAAAGTCTAATTATCTCAAGTTTCGTGCTTACGCATTTCACTAAGGGTTATCATGAAGATTGTTTGATGCATATGTATATTTTGTTGAGGAAAAATGTTCAATGAGAGATTACGTTCTTTATTCTACACCTTTAAAGCTTCAGAAAGTCCCTACCTATCATTCGGGGACGAATGATCCTAAGGGGGAGATAATGTAAGACCCCGCCCTTTCAAACTAGAGATCGAACCATCATTCCTACGTGTGTAAGCTTTAATCCCATGATTTATATTTAAATCCATGTGTCATGATCTTTCTCGTAGTGTATGAAGTGATTATGAAGTGAAAAGTGTTCATAGAAATCACCTAGAGCAAAATTGAGCCAAGAATCTTTCCTTCATCCAAAGTTTGATATTCGATTCTACAAGGGTCTACTTTGAATATGTGTAACTTTTTACATATATGAAAATTTTCAGATCAGGACCCACCAAATTGTAGATAATTGTATTAACTTTCCAACGATACCAATTTTTCCAAAATCCGATACCCGAGCGAAAAGTTATGACATTTTTCCAGTAAGGCAGTAAGCCAATGCGATAGTGACGCGACGCGTCGGCCAGCACATTATGGAACTGTTTCACACACTAAATCAGTTTCTAAAGGGTCTAGGGGCACTTTGGTCACTTTCCCTCACCCAAAATCCCTCCATAACATAAAATTCAGCTCCAAGAAGAATCAATTGCCTTTTATTCAATTTTCTCTCAAAAGAAAACCCTAGCCACTTCCAAGAACAAGATTCAACTTTTCTTCCACAAAGATCAAGAATTCAAGCCTTCCAAGTCAAGATTCTCAAGAAAGATTTCAAGATTAAGGTTCCATTTTTCAAATTAAACAACCTAAGGTATGTGGGACTACTCTAAAAATCATGAGCATAAGTTTAAATATTTTATCAAGATTAAAGATCCCCAATTATGTTTTATAATGAAGTATTCAAAATTATTTTCAAAAAGTACGCATCATGGGATTGTTTTGATGAAATTATATGTTGTCTCGAATCACTTTTCATGGAAATTGAATTATGACTATATATATATGATTTCGTATATTTTGTAAGATTGATTGAGAGCATGAGTATGAATTCCGATTCCCTCTCTTGTTACGAACTAAAGTTTATATTTTCATTGTGAATGATTTGAAATGCATGCCTTAAGATTCGAAGGTGATCTTCTCTATATTATGGTGTTTGACATGGTTTATATATAATTAGAGGGAGTTTCTTTTTATAACTACATCTTTGCTTTCAAGGAAAGAATTGCAACCAATTGAATAAATTGACATGACCACCACATGTTTTGAATCTTGCAAAGAGAGAATAAATGGCTAAGTGTTCTTGAGATTTCAAAGTGATGACTCTATCGTGATGTTATGAATCTTGGGTGGTTATGTGCATATTTTGAATATGATGGGTTGTGAATTTGATATGATATTGACTTGCAAGTCAGGGTATGATGATACTCGGTGATGACATGCCCTTAATAGAAAAAAAAGTATTGATCATTTTGAAAGTATGAACATGTTGGTTTTAAAGAACTAAAAGTTAGGCTTAAGAGAGCTAGTTGGTCACCCAAATAAGGTGTTTGAGTGTAAGGGATCATTGTTGGAAACCGTAGTTACCAATACGGGACTTATGATATTATATCCTACATGAAAGAATAGTTAAATAATTAGGACATCTCACATGGGGGGATTCCTGTGGTGTTCTCACATGGGGGGTATCACCAGCTCCAATCCTAGTGACTATTAGTGTGCAGTTGGTGAACCTCCCTTATTTCAGAAGGCCTGTTTTCATAGAATTGTTATTTCATTATGGTTTTGGTCCGACTGGGGACCTTGTCCCAGTTTTTAGATAGATGTTGATTTTGTTTCTCAATAGAGATTTCACAGGCGTGTATTAGATGGTTTGAGTTTTATTGGATTTATGTCCGTATTGTTCAGTTGAATTAAAAGAATGGCCATGTTTTTGTTTTGTTATGTTTTCCACACTTCCTTATTATCTATGAATTATGTATATGATTGCCAGTTAGAGAAGGTCTCTCGGGCCTTAATGGTTTGGGATAATCATCACGGCCAGGGCCTCTGCTCGGGTCGTGACAGATTGGACCAGTTTTAATAGTTCAATGGACTTCTTGAAAGGCCTCTGAAGCCTTGCACTATAACAAACAATGATGGAACTACTAGAAATTTCCCTGGTCCAAATTTATATGGATGGGTTACTGGAGGAGACTATTATACAACAAAAAGTGCTTGGAAAAATACCTGTATGGGAAGGGGGAGGTTCAAAAATCCATATATCATGTCAGACCTTATTTAAGTGGAAACATAGGGTAGGAAAGAAAGTGTAGCAAAATTGGCTGATGAAATTGACATGAAAAATGAAAAAACTGGATGAGCTTCGAATGTAAAAGTGTATCCAAAAATGAAAATCCATCAGTATTTGAAGAAAAAAAGAATGGTCAAGAGGAATAGAGCTTGTCACTTTTCTAGAGACTGCAACTAGCGAGCGTGGCCTCAATGAAGACCCACAAAATGCAGGAACAGAACTCTATGGAAGCAACTTTGTGAGCATGGAAGGTGGTAAGATTGTCGATCAGAATTAAAACCTAAACCAACTACTGCTGAATTAAAAATATGAGATCAAGACAAGGTGGTAATTTATCGAGTTAAACTTGCATCCCATGCCTCCTATTTATGGATCTGGTCAGGTCAAAGGAAGTGGAAACAATAAGGCATGGGATTTCTGCCCAACTTCATACCCTTTTTTTTTCTACTGCCATTGACCTGATCATAGCCACAAACAGAAGGCATGGCATGCAAGATAGACATCAGAAATTGACGCCTTGGCTTCCCTTATTTTAATTTGGGAGTTGTTGGTTCAGGTTTCAATTCTAATCGACAATCGTACCAATTTCCTGTGCTCACGAAGCTTCTTCCTTAGAGTTCTGGTCCTGTACTTTGTGAGAGTCTTCATTGAGTCCACGCTCGCTAGTTGCATTCTCGAGAAAATTGTCCAGCTCCAGTCCTATTGACCATTCTTTTTTTTATTCAATGACTTTTTATATTTGGATACATTTCCACATTTGAAGCTCATCCAGTTTTTTTCGTTTCTTATGTCAATTTCATTGGCCAGATTCACTAGAAGTTCCTTACTTACTTCCCTGTGTTTCCTCTTAAACAAGGTCTAATATGATATATAGCCTTCTCCACCTCCCACTTCCCATACAGGTATTCTCCCAAGCACCTTCTGCTGTATAAAAGTATCCTTAAGCAATCCATCCATATAAATTTGGACCAGGGAAATTTCTATTGGTTCCATCGTTGTTTTCTGAAGTGTGAGGCTTCGGAGGCCTTTTAAGAAGTCCATTACGCCATTAAAATTGGTCTAATCACTATTGGATATTTACACTGCCACCAAAAACTTGAACCCTTCCCCAAACTTGCGACAAAAACATGAGCATAAACCGCCATTAAATTATAACAGGGTATCGACACCACCGTCTTGGAATCCTTCAGTCTTATCAGTTCGCAACTATCAAACTAAACTGTACAATGCATGATCTTGTTTGAAGGATCAGTGTCTAATCGATAAAAAACTATATTCACAACACATTGCACTTTATATGTGTCTTTCACGGAAGCCTGATCAATAATACATAACTCCCACACATGAAAGTGGATCCATTGCACGCACCTTATTCTTTCTATCCCATCAACACATGTCAGACAATATTGTTTATTCATCTGCACAGATGTTATGACTATTAAAAAAGAGGTGTGAAAAGTCGTGACATTTTATCTTAACACATTCAAAACAGACGATGAATCAAAATCTCCATCTATTGCAATTGATGAATCAGATGTTGAAAGAAATTAAAACATCTTCTCTAACATATGGTCCATCTATCAAAACAGATAATTCATTTATTGCAATAGATGGTAAATCTATTGCGACAGACCAAACAATGTTTATTCATCTACACGCATGTGATGACTATTAAAAAATAGGTGAAGAGTCATGACTTTTTATCGAACACATTCAAAATAGCTGATGAACCGAATTCTCCATCTGTTGCAACTGATAAATCAGCTGTTAGAAGAAATTAAAACATCTCCTCCAACATATGATCCATCTGTCGCAACAAATAATCTATATGTTGCAACAGATGGTAAATCTGTTGCGATAGATGAGATAGTGTTTATTCATCTGCACGCATGTGATGACTATTAAAAAAGAGGTAGTCGTGACTTTTTATCTAACACATTCAAAATAGCTGATGAATCAAATTCTCCATCTGTTTTAACTAATGAATCAACTATTAGAAGAAATCAAAACATTTCCAAAATATGGTCTATCTGTCGCAACAGATAATACATATGTTGCAACAGATGTCTTATCTATTGCATGTATAAACTATCTATTGCAACAGATGTAAATCTGTTTTGACAGATGTCTATTACACATATAGACAATTTGTTGTAACAGATGGTAAATCTATTGCGATATATGGTGATTTGTTGTAACAGCTCAATAATAACTGCTGTTATCAAGTCTCAAAACCATTTTGAAAAGATGAGAAGTATTAATGTAAAAGAAAAAGTCGCAACTTTTCATAGAAAACAAATGCCACCAGTTTGAATGTAATTAATATAATGGAGCTTAACAGTCATGCCTTTTGGCCTGACACATCCAGATTCAATCCTCTATATATAGGTCCCTTCGTAATCTTTATTCTACTAAACTTTATTTATTTCTTACATATTTTTTTTTGTGACATTTTCATCCACTTCTCTTTAAAGAGCATATTCCTTTATGATTGAGAAAAGTTTTTTTTCGGTATAAATCTACCAGTTGGTAGTATATGTTGTATTATATTTGGACTCTTTTTTTACACTTGTCAATTCATGTGTGTACTAGATATGGCTGATCCTGTTTGGGACATTGCTATATTACGTGACACAGTGCGGGAACTTCAGAGGCAAATGACCTACAGAGGGAGTTGGTCGTTGTGAGAGCGATGATGTTCAGAGAGATGCAAAGGCTGATGAGGGCTCTGTTACTGCGAGCTGATTGGCTAGCTATCATTAATGATGATGATAATGATAATAATAATTAGAATATATTTTTTCTTTTAGCGTATGTATTTTAATTTTTCTATATCAGATCTATACCTAATGTATTTTATTGTTTGTTTAATGAAAAAAATATTTTTAGTCGACTTTTGCTTTTTAATTCTTATTCAATTTTTATTCTGTCTATTTCTTCTAAACATACATGTTAATGTTAACATGTCGACGATTGGAGGTAACGAGAAATTTTGAATCCAGTAGTAGTAAGAATTTTGGCTTTTGAGTTGTTTCAATAGATGGACCATGTGTTGGAATAGATTGGTCATTGGTTGGGTTTTTGTCAACAGATTATCTATCTGTTGCGATAGATTTGTCTTTTGTTGGAGGAAAACATTCTAATTTGATGGAACTGTGTTGTGTTTTCCAGCTAATGTCCATCTGTTGCCACAAATAGTTAATCTGTTGAGAATAATTGTGGTCTGTTGTGTTATTTATTTCATGTTTTGCCTCTTTTTATTGATGCACAAGTTATTAAAAAAGATATTTTATATATAATAAATGATAACATTATGTTCACAACAATGATTTAAATATATAAAAGTCCACAACAAACAACAACACAAGTTTCTGCAACTACAACGATCATGATGGATTACAACCCGAGCATGTAGTTCTTTTGTGCCCAACACGCTTACATACGGAGCACTTGTTTCTTCTTGATGAAAATAATTATCCGACTCTATGCCTCCTCTTATATGGCTTTCTTCTCGATTTGATAGTACTTGGGTCAATACATGGAAGAGGTATCAATCTTCCTAAAATCTCTACAGGAACAACCCAAGATTCTTCGGGAGACATCAGAGGAATATTTCCACTCTATGTCATTTCATATTCTTCCACCGAATAATATGAGAGGAGTGCTCATAAAATTTAGGTCCATATTTTGGTCCGTATTGAGCTTGAGCGCTACCATAGCATATGAACAAGGTGCTTTGTCCACGTCAAAAACTCTACACATACAAGATCTTGTTTGAAGATCGACCGTGGCAACATCACCATGAACGGTGATACTGAATTTCTAATCTGCTATTTTATGATATAATAACCTATTCCCTAAACCGATGTTTGTTGATATTATTTTTTTGATTTCGAGAATAAATCGGAGTCTTCTTGTTTATTACTTCAAACGTAGCCTTGATGGAAAATTCTCTTTTATCGTCAAACAATGAATTCATCGATTCAGCTATGATTGATGTCATAATATTGTACCTATACAAAAGAATCACTTAGTATGACATCATACTAAACTTGTAACTCAAACAAGACATTAAATTCATAAGAATGTACCTATCTTTCGGACAGAATGCCCGACTCTATCTCTCAAAACTGACACGTATGAGAAGTTCTAATACCTTGGGATTCACATCCTTTATTTGATTGGAATAGTCTAAAAACCCCTCTCTACTATATTCTTTAGTTGCTCTATAAAAAAGGGTCACGAACCTTTCATTGTGATAGTTGGTCTGAATGTTCTCTCCAAGATGCCTGATGCAACAACCAAAGTAAGCTAAAGTGAAGAATATTGAATACATCTTTGGAATACTTGGATGCCTATCTGAAATAAAACACAAATCTTTAGTATTTTCGAAGTAGCTTCGCAATTGTTCAAAAAAAATTCATAAGAGGCATCACATTCCTTGTCCGCTACAAAAAAAGCGATAGCAAAGATGTGATTCTCCACAGCTTACGCCACCGCCACTAGCAGAACTTTATTATACCTGCTCCTCAAGAGGGTACTATCGATGGCTATGCCTTTTCTCAAATGTCAAAAACCTTGAATCCAAGCACCATAGGATACAAAAAAGTACTTGAACCTTCCATTTTCATCAAAATGTAATTCCCTCTTACTTTTGGGATTTGTGAACTCAATCATGTAACGGTAGGCATCCAGGACTGCATACCCATGCTCGTGTGTCCCCCTAACCAAGTCCTTTACAATCCCCATGGCTGTATATATCTTCTAATAACTGACTAAGATACCTAATTTTGTAAGGAGTTGATTTTCCATAACCCTTGTTGAAGGACCTTTGCTATCGGGAAAACTACTCCTGAAATATTCACCGAGGACCTTTGTCGTGGCGTGAGGCTTTTGGCCCGAGATGTGCTCTGAACCATATGTGTGATGCTTTTCATGTTTATGAATGACGAATCTGTCAAAACTTGCATACTTCACCGCTCTCAACCACCACTTGCAGTTCGGATTAGCACATTTGAAGCAAAAGACACTGCTCGAATCGATCACCTTTTTTATCCTGAATTTTTTTTTCAAGCAAGAAATAAACAAAGTGGTAGATAGTTCATTTTTGTCCTCGAATGACATTCCAATAAAAAGCCGATCCCGTCGTCTTTAAGATTTTCAGACTGTATCGATTGAGAAAAACTACCCATCGTATTGGTCGTATCAACGGGCGTAGGTGTTTGATCATCATCTGAAATATTCATGTCTAGATCATCTAACCTATCATCAAAGATGTCTTGTTGTTTTTCTTCTTCTACATTTTGGTTCTCATTCTCTCTCATCTTTTCAACCACGTACACCCTTAATACCGGCCTGGATGAACCACTAAGATAAGAACACAACCGAACTTGATCGGTTATCTTGAAAGGTAGTACCCTCTGATTTTTAAAGGAGCTATGTACGTAGATGATGACGAGTTCTTCCGATTGACAATTCAGTCCACAATAACTGATGATTAAGTTCATAAAATCATCATACAAAATATCATTTTAGACTGTCATAGCTATTGTCTCTAGTATTTCACCCTCATTCTAACGCCATACATATCGATTGCTCTTCTTGATCCATTGACCATGACAATCCATCCCTATTATTATTGATCCCTCTATTAGTGGTACCTAAATAAGGTCATTTGTTAAGAAAAGTTAATAGTGATTTCATAGTGCCTTAAATAAATCTCAACAGATGTGTAATTAGTCATAATATATTACTTACCTGTTGGGATTCATGTTACGCTCTTGAAGCTGATTTCAATAGATGAGTCATCTATTGTAACAAGTGAATCATATGTTGCAACAGACTATATATCTGTTGCAACAGATGAAGCGCCTGTTGGGATATATGTTACAGTACTGTGGCACCTTTGAAGCTGATTCCAATAGATAAGTGACATATTGTAACAGATAATTAACCTATTGCGATAGATGACTTACTTGTTGCAACAGATGACGATTTATTAGAATCGAGGTCAAGTTCTATCACAACAAGTGACTAATCTATTGCAACAGATATTACCGTCTATAGGAATCGAGTTCAGGTTCTATTGCAACTGGTTAATAATATGTTGCAACAGATAACACGTCTGTTGGAATCGAGTTTAGGTTCTGTTGCAATAGGTTACTAATCTGTTGTTATAGATATTTATCATGCTGCACCCGATAACGAATCTATTGCAACAGATGGGTCATATATTGCAACAACTGACCCATCTCTTTGATTCACGTTACAGCACTATAGAACCATAAACATGAATCCAATATATGAGTCTTTGAAAAAGATGGCTCTTATGTTGCATTCATGTTCGCGTGCTATCTATTATTGAAAAAACAGCACAATAGCAGTTACCTAGATGACAAATTCAACTAAAAATCATAATTTGACTTACCAAAGTCTCCTATGAAGTAATGCCAAAGTGGAAAGTGATGTACGAAATAAAATTTGACCTAAGAAATCGGTCAAATAGCAATAGTAGCGGTAACAACAACAACAATAACGACAATGGTCAACAAGAATAAGATGATAATAATGAAGTAGAAGATACTGAATAAAACACCAGCAACAATGAACAACAAAAATCGCTAAGAGAGAGAAAACAACGATGGATGAGAAGAGAGAGAAAGACGCCTTTTTTCCCTCCATTTCCCGCTATATTAGGTAAACATTTGGATCAAAATATAAATTTAAAAACTTCTGGGCTATTCTCAAACTTACCAAACTTTCTTAATCCATAATAAAGTAATTGTCACCTCCACTCAATAATTAAAACTTGTGTCACCTACACCTTATTTTAAAACTCTTTTGTCACCTGATGCTCAAAGCCCAAGTATCTAAATTTTCCTTGCAATCACTCTCTATGTCCCATATTAATTGACAACTTATTAGAAATACATGTCATAAATTACTTATTTACTTATTAAATTAAAATAAATTAATTTAAATTTTCTCATTTTACTTTTTATAATTAATACTCTTTAAAAACATAAATTTTTTAAAGTTGTAAGACGGTATTTTCAAGGGTTCTTTTTATTTATAATTTTTAGAAAGCGTAACAAAAAATAAAAGTGATAAACTAATATAATATGAGATATAATATGAGGGAGTAATGTATAGTTTCCCCTCCATTCTTCCATTTATATCTCCCCAAATAAAATTCTACAGTAAAATAATAATTGTTGTTGTTTTTCCATGGAAATCCCTCCAAAGAAACCTCACTTTTTCAAACCTATTCTGCCTGGTTTCAAGATCGGCCTTGTGAGTAGTACTACTTTTAATTTCTTCATTTATTCTTTAATATATATTACTATAGAAGTATCTGTTATATGTAATGTAGAGGTGAAAAGTTCATCATAGCAAATGAGCTAATGAAGATCAGACATATACTAATAATCTAAATGAACATCTTATGTATTAGAACAATGCATGCATCAGCAGCTATGTATTATTAATACTGTCTGATATAACTTTTTGAAGTTGTGTAGTTATATACTCTACTTGGTATTAGCAATTTAAGGGACTTTAATATGCATTAGCATGTGTGAAGACACAATAGCCCCTCAAAACTTTTTTCAAATCATTTTCATTAATATATTTGTGCAGGTTATTTTTGTACTAACTAATACTAGCATTTACTAATACATAATATTTTGCACTATTCTTATACACCCTGCCAAACGTGCCCTTGCTGATTTAACAGGATAGATAAATAGTAACACAATACAATAGAAGTAAACCTTCATAGTGCACATCTATGACACCACAACTCGTCTCTATTGTGCCAGTTGAACAGTCCAACTTACAAAATGATCATCTAGATACCTCCAAAAATTTATGTGTCACGTCTGTGTTTGGTGTCCACGAGACACAGTGAAAACGAGTTGTAGTGTTTTCTAGTGGAGAATAAATTGAGTTGTCATGATGTACAGTTTCAAAGTTGAAGTGCTAACTTGCTATGTATTATGCCAAAATAGTATCACTCATACTTTGGGACAATTAAAGATTATTTTTGAATCATACATAGTGTTGTATTGCAGAAAGTACCTATTGGTTTCTTGAAGTATTTGAAGGGAAATGACCATGTTGAACATGTTGTACTGAAAAGGGCTGGCAAGAAGTGGTTGGTGAAGCTGAACGGACGACGATTAGAAGATGGTTGGGAAAAATTTGCAGAGGAACATGATTTGCAATGGGGAAATATGTTGATTTTCATACATGAAGGAGACATGGATTTTGATGTTTCTATATTTGATTCAACTTATTGTGACACAGAATATGCAGAGTATCTCCAAGAAAAAAAATATAGGTGAACTTCTTTTATGATGTATCCAATTTCTTATGCATTTCCGTAATGTTAGTTGAATACTTTAACTTACAAAATGATTATCTAGACGCCTCCAAAATTAATGTGTCACGTCAGCATCGGGTGTCCATAAAACACAACGAGGATGAGTTTGAGTGTATGTTTATGACTTATGCTATTATTTATTGCACAAATAAATTGATTCGGGTAAATTTCACGTCAGCTGAGTGACTGGAAATATCACCTGTGTCTAGTGAGTGACTTTGTGTATGAAATAGCAAAAACAAAGTGACTTTTTGGTTACAAAACAAAGAAAATCGAGTTTCATTCATAATTTTTATTATTTGAGTGAACTTCTGAGTAATCAACTGAGTGTTCGAGTATCAGAAGTATCATATGTCATATTTCTTACATGACCTTTTTTTGTGTAATTTGTCAAATTTATGCTGAGTGTCTCTCAAAATGTTGAGATTCTTGCCATTACATAGAAAGTATTCAAAGATTACATCCCCAAAAATCCTCCTTTCCTATCCCTAAAGATTAGCTACTCTATCCCTTTGAATCAGCTATTGTATCCCTTATAATCTGTAATTCTATCTCTTTGATTACTATATCATATCTCTATAATTACAAATATACTACAATATATAATTACACTAATATATACAATATTCACTATTAATTCATGATCTTTGAGTTGTCCATCATGCTAACATCCCTCCCCCCCTCTCAAATTGATGCTGGTGGATCAAGAAACATTAATTTGCCTACTAGAAATTGATGACTTTGTCGTGGCATGGATTTGATAAACACATTAGCTATTTGAAGATCACTAGACACGTGTGGAAGAGTAATAAGTCCTTTATCTATACCTTCTCATATATAATGACAATCTACTTTGATATGTTTGGTCCTCACATGATAAACCGGATTAGTAGCAATCTGAATAGCACTTGTATTATCAACATGAAAAGGAGTCGAATAGATTGAGGAAATCCAATCTCAGCAAGTAATCCACGAAGCCATACAACCTCAGAGCAAGCAGTAGACATAGATCGATTTTCAGCCTCTATTGAAGATTTTGATACACAATCTTGTTTCTTACTTTTGCAAGATATCAAAGAATCTCCAAGAAACATACACCAACTAGTAACTGAGTGACGGGTATCGGGACATCCCACCCATTTAGAATCACTAAAAGCATTAAGATGAATGAGAGAACCGCTAGGAAAGAATAATCTACTATTAGATGTTCCTAGGAGATACCGAATGATGCGATGTACAACCACTAAATGGAGATGAAGGGGAGCTTGCATAAATTGACTAACTTGTTGAACTGCAAAAGAGATGTCAGGTCGGGTAATAGTAAGTAATTTAAGCTCCCAATAATTACCAAAACATAGTTGGATCAGAAAGAAGATCCTCTTCCTTATGACGATACTTCGCATTCAATTCTAATAGAGTATCTACGGAGGAGGAATCTTGAAAACAAACAAAAGAAATCAGATCCTGAGCATATTTGTGTTGGTTTAGAAATACACCTAAAAAATCACTATGAACTTCCAATCCTAAGAAATATGTAAGAGTACCAAGATCTTTCATATAGATTCCTTAGGTTGCTGTTGTAGGCTAGTTATCAGCGAAGAATCAGTTCTTGTAATAATAATATCATCTACATATATCAAAAGAAGAATACAACCTGTAGATGTTTTTCAAAGAAATGAAGATGAGTCATATTTTCTCTACTCAAAAGAGAATTGTACTAAGTAGACCAAAATTTGTCAAACCAAATTTTGGGCCTTGTTTTAATCCATACAAAGACCTCTTACACTTGTATACATCTAATGTAGGTGATGAGAACAAACCTGGTGGATGTTTCATATAAATATCCTCTTTGAGATCACCATGAAGAAAATCATTTTTGACATCCATTTAATGAAGAGTCTAGTTTTGTGAAGCAGCAATGACAATAATAGTTTGCACCGTAGTCATTTTTGCTATCGGTGCAAAAATCTCCTCATAGTTTACACCATACTTCTATTACAAAGAACAACCAACCAAGATTTGTACTAATCAAGAGTTTTATTAGAATGAAGTTTAATTGAATAAATCCATTTACATCCAATTGGATGGACATTTGAAGGACATGAAATCCCATGTGTTATTTTCTTTAAGAGCCAAAAGTTCTTCCTTCATTGCTTTTGCCAACATTCATGATTTGAAACTTATGAGTAACAAGTTATGAGACAATTTTTTTTTCAAGTATTTTTTTTTTTGAATTTGTAAGACATATATTCTCCACCAGAATCAGATCTTAATAATTTGATGCAAGTAGAAAATTGAGTCTCAATATAGGCCAAAAATGTCTTGAATGTGAAAAATACCTCAAATTTAGAACAAAGAAAATATACCCACGTAAATTGACTATAATTATCTATAAATATCACAAAGTACTTGAAATGAGCATAAGAAACAATTGGTGAAATGCCACAAACATCACTATGAATGACATCAAAACACTTTGTAGCACAACTACCAAAATTAAGAAAAGGAAGAATTTTACTTTTGCCCAATTTATAAGTAGAACAATCAAAGAAAGCAGTGAAAAATTGATTTTTATTCCCCAATAAACTAGAATTTGATAAATGAGACAACACAATAGAATTTGAATGTCCTAAGCACTCATGTCATACCTCTGTCTTACTAGGTGTAGAAGTACAAACAAATGATAGAACACGAGGAATGGAAAAGTGTATAGAAAACAGTCATCCAACTTTAGCCCCTTTGTAATTATCGTCTCTGACACTTGATTCTGCATAAGACAACCATTACGAGAAAAATTCACATCACAATTATTATCTACCAATTGGCCAACTGAAATAATATTAGTGGAGAGCTTTGGTGACACAAAAACATTGTTGAAAGTTTTATTAATATGTCCAACCTTGGTAATGGGTAAATTACTACCATTGGCAACTTGAATTTGTAATGGACCATGATACTTACAAATATTTTTTAGCATACTATCTAAGTTGGTCATATGAATGGAAGCACCAGAATCAACAAGCCAAACACTAGATGCAATATATGATTGGAAGCTCTAGAATCAACAAACGAAATATTAGATGCAACATAATTTCCTTGTAGCTCCAAAGCTGAAAAGGCTGACATGATCATTTGTCTTACCATTTTAGGAGTAAGAACTTATCCTAAAGATGAGTTTTAAGTAGTGAAACCATTTATCCCAGCTTGAAAAACATTGACCTTACGGTTTTGAGGGCATGTGGGACACTTTTTGATAATGTGTCCTTATTGTTTGCAATAATTAAAAAACTTTTTGCCACAATTGGTAGCAATATGACCATATTCCTTGCAACTGTAGCATTGAATTCTAGTCATATCCCTACCCTTTCCTTTACCTTAGGTAGTAAATGCAACAACAATATCATCAACTTATTTGAAAGTATTTTTTGTGACAAAACGCCGTTCTTCACGGAACAATTCCCTAAAACAAAAATCCAAGTAGGGAGATGAGTCACTATTCATCAAGTTAGAGTGAGCACTCTCAAACTCGGAATGTAACTTCATGAAAAATTTTTCTCGCTTGCTTTGCTCATGAACCACCTGAATTACAGAAAGAGATTGGTAGGTATTTTGGCATAAACAATATCTATAAATTCAACCTATATATTTTGAAATCTAGAAAAATAATCTTGAACGAATTGATCTCCTTAAGAGTAATTAGCAATTTCATACTTTAACTGAAAATATTTTGCGCTAACCCTTTTGTAAATAATCCCACATGGTCTTAGCAGTCTTGTAAGGCCTGAGATTAAGAAAAATAAGAGGGTCAATTGACCTCAAAAGCCATGTCATCACCCGAGCATCCTTAATTTTACATTCACCTAACTTTGTAGGATCGATAGGAGCAGGGTTGCTTACATCTATATGCCCTATAGTTCTTTTCCGGTGACAAATAATTGAAATTGAAATTCCCAAGAAGAATAATTTTTTTCAGTAAAGTGAACATTGAAGAATTCAAATTGATGTGAAGCCATGTTCTTGAATAGCTATAAAAACAAGAAACACTATGACTCAAAACAACCAGAATGACCAAGATCAAAACTCCAAGATGTTGACAAACTATCAACACAATAAAAATTTTCAAAAAATTAAAATGAACCAAGATGGACTTGAGACTAGACAGCCAAGAGAAGGCTATGATACCATGTCAAATTTGTGCTGAATGTCTCTCAATGTTGAGAGTTGTGCCAATAAATAAAAAGTATTCAAAGATTACATCCCCAAAAATCCACCTTTCCTATCCCTAATGATCAGCTACTCTATCCCTTTGAATTCGCTATTATATCCCTTATAATCTGGTATTCTATCTCTTTGATTACTACATCATATCTCTATGATTGCAAATATACTACAATATATAATTACATTAATATATACAATATTCACTATTAATTCATGATCTTTGAGTTGTCCATCATGCTAACATAATTAACTAATATAACAGAAAAACTGAAACCCAATGTTATGTCACCATCCGAGGTTGTTCACAGTGAAAAACTGTCAAGGGCTTGCATCTCAGTCACTCTCAATTTGTTTATACCCTGAAAGCCTATAACCTTGCAAAGAGTTTTCTGGTAAGTTACCGACACTAAAATCTACTTCGATTGTAAAGAAATCATTTTGTTATGAGAAAAAAATTCTAAAGTGTAAAGCATGCATAAGTACTGTTTATGTGAAACTGGTCATAAACTATTTCAGTGTGTTCCAAGACCATTTTTTTGGTTAAACGATCTTAAGAACAGGAGATGCACGATAATGATAAATGATGACCAAAGGTCATGGACGTTTAGTCTATATTCATGCAGCAATATCACCTACATTGGAGGTGGATGGCGTAACTTCTGTGTTGCAAATTGCTTAAAGAAAGGAGATCGCCAAATCTTAGAGATATTCACCAACAGGGAAAAGCCTATATTGAAGTTTTGAGGAAAATTTGTTTTCTACTCGATTTATTTGTTTTAGATTCATATTTTGTTTCGTTTCTAATTGGTTAATTATTTTTGTCGATTTAAATAGTAGATCTGAAAGGTAATGTGTCACTCCAGCCCATAGGGAAGACGATGTCACAACCCGAGCCAGGGCCCTAGCCGCGATGAGCATCCAGAACCATGAATGCCCGAACGCCCTTTTTTATCTGGCAATCATACACAATGTTCATTTAGTGTAAAGAAATACGGAATATTAACATATGAAAACATGGTCAATGCGAAAGAAAGTTCTTAACCTTCAAAACACACGATACCAGTCTGCGAATTCTCTACTAACTAAAAATCAACATCTGCCTAAGAACTGGAACAAGGCCCCCAATCAAGCCATGAACTGAAATCAAATAACATTTTTCCATAGGCATGGCCTTATAAAACATGGGAGGCTCACCAACTACAAACTTTTGACAGATCAATCTACGGCTTAGCGGAACTCCGGGACTGTGCCTTAGATTCTGAAATATAGAAGGTTAATACAAATGTACTGGTACACAGAGCAATCCAAAATAATGTACTTTTATACAACATAAGTGAGAGAAATTCATAAAACAATTTACAAACCATATATTAAAAACAAATGGGCATACTTTAAAGACTTTGAAATATTTCATTGAAATCATGAACCATTCCCTATAGTTACTTCTGAGCTAGATGGTACACCCTAAAATATGTAATTCGATGGGCTATATAGAATCCTCCCTTGACTTGGTGGCCAATCCTCCAATCCAAGTTTGCTGCAAGGATTCGAGTATCAGTGAGGGGAGACACGTAAGACCACAGAGCATGGTGCCATGATCCCCAATTAAATCAACATGTCATGGTAGTGCACAAGACCATAGAGCATGGCTCCTAACCATAGTCCAAAATTGGGATGACATAAATCAAGGTACCTAAGACCACACAGCATCGTACCATAACCCCGTGTCGACAAATCACGATTTCTTGCATTGAGTCTTTGAACTCGTACTTTCTTTGGGTAACCATCTAACTCTCTTTAAGACCATTTTTAACTCTCTTATAAGAAAACATGCATCATACTTAAAAACACTTTTTTCTTATTCTATGAAGGGCAATTCACAATGGGGTATCGTCGTACCTCGACTTGCAAGTCATTCATATCGTATCATTCCACAGCCTTTCTCATTCAAACCATTTATAATGTTCTGCTTTAGATTTTTCAATCAACTCAATCATTGACCACCAAAAACAATTACACAATGCAAGGGAGTCCTTATTTCAAAACATGTGCAAACTTATGCAAAGATTCTCCCTTTTCAATATTTGAACACATGATGGTTAATTCCTTTATACAAATCCATGCAACTCTTTCAATTATCACATTGAACATTTATACACAAGAAAAAAAATCTGTTTTCAATTCATAATAAATATCAAGTCCACAATATGTGAAATCAAGAGGTATCATAACAAGAGAGGGGTTTCATCATTCATGCTCTCGATTTAATCTGTACAAAACTGAAAATGCATAAGCATAAATGATTGTAGTTCAATTCTATAAAAAGTGGTTCAAGAAACTTTCATCAAATAAGTTCATAATACATACTATTCAAAACCATATTGAAAACTATATTCTTAAACATGATTTTATATTTTAAACTTAATAAAAACCATAAAACTTATTCCCATTGATTTTAAGATAACCCCACGAACCTTAATCGATGAATAAATACCAAAAAAGTTGATCCCTTGAGCTTGAATGCTTAACCCTAAGTTGTTTTTTTTTTATCCTATTGTGTTTTTGAAATGTAACACCCCGTAATTTTTCCTAACTTGATATTACTTCTAGTAAGGTTAGAGGGTCAATCTTCTAAAACCTTTCTAAGTGTCAAAAGGACTTAGTCACATTTTGAACTCCTAAGCTTTGATGATTTTATTTTCGACCTTTCCAACCTCAAAAATTTAATTTGTAAGTTGATTCATGATCAGGGGTATCAAGGGTACATCCCGAATAAGTTTCGAAACTTTCGGACTATCGTAAGGGTGATTTTGGTTGTCCAAAATAGAGAGGCCTCGCGATGGCCCCACATTGTGAAAGCCAGTTAACCCAGATGGGCATCGCATCGTGAGGTCAAGTTGACCCAAGTAGGGGTCACAACACGATGGCATCTGAGTTTTGAATTTTTTTTATCTGTGATTTTAAGGGCAATTGGGTCATTTTCCTTCAGCCCAAATTGCCCAAACATGAGATTAAACCACTTTTGGAGCAAAACACATCCAAAAAATCATAAAATCTCTTAAATAAAAAACCTAGTTCCTTCCCTTAAGATCAAGAGTTCATTAATTAAAGCCAAGGATTTCAAGAACTTAAGTGTGATTCGGATTCCACTCTTCCTTCTAAGCAATCTATGGTATCTGGCGTTTTTCTAAAATGAGTTGGGCATAAATAAATTATTCAACAACTTTTAGCATTGTGAAATCATGAATTTTGAAGAGGTTTTAGAATTTATGTTACAATGTTGCTTTATGAATTCTTTAATGACATTATTGTTTTGGTCATAAGGACTTTCCCACAAATTGATGTGAAATCTTCTATATATATGTATGTGGTTAAAGTTGATAATTGAATTGAGAGAATAACTATTTATGCTCCCTCTCATAATTTAATACCTCTTGATTTTTAGAATGTCATTTAGAAGCATGGTATTATTGTTCCTGACTATTGTTGAATAATGTAAGATTGATCTTTAAATTAATGAGAGGGGTTTTCATGTTGATAAATGTTGAATATATAATGAAAGATTGCATGATTTGTCAAAAATACATGACCACCACATGTTTGTTGAAATGATTGAAAGGAATGATTTTACATAGTTTGATAAATGTATTGAAGAATGAATCTTCTTAAATTATTTAAAGTTGGGTGGTCTAAACCTTATCTTTTGAGAGAGAAAACTGTGATATGATTTTTATGGCTCAAATACATGACTTGCAAGTCTTGGTATGACGATACTAATTTAGATAATGCCATAGAAACACAGAACAGAATGTGGATTTTCTTTTAGATTTTCAGATGTTGAACTTAGAATGATACATGTTTAGAAAAGGCTAGAAATGGGCATAAAGAGATGTTAGGTGGTTACATGAAGAAGGCACGAGTCTATAAAACTCTTTTACCAAAACCGTGTTTTGCCTATATGGGATTATTATGTCCCCTAGAGGGATTATACGTTGGACTAGTGCCCTGTGGTGTATCAAAATTAGAAACACCAACTCTTGCGGCAAACTTAGTTTTGGGGCTTGGCCACCGAGTTAAAGGAGGACCTTATATATCCCATGGGGTTGTAGAATTATAGGGTGGACCACCTAACTCAGAAGTAATACAAAGATCAGAACTGCATTGACAAGAATATATTACGAATATCAAAGAATTGCCCATGTTTTTAAACTATATTATGCATGATGTTTTCATGACTTTCTCTCATCTATTTTATATATATAAATTCATTATTTTGGATTTCTCTGCGTACCAATACAATTACATTGACCCCCTATCTTTCAGTGTCTGAGGCTCAGGCTAGAGGTCCTTCTAAGCCACAGACTTATTCTAATAGAAGAGAAGTGTGTACAGTTAGTGAGCCTTCTTGATTCCAGAAGGCCTATTTCTTTTCAGTCAATTGTTATTTAATTTGGTCTAGGTCCACTGGGGGCCTTATCCCAAATTCAGACAAGTTATTGATGTCTTATATAGTAGATATTTTGCAGACTGAGAAAGATATTATTTAGATATTGAAAAACATATTTTTTGTATTGTCGAACAAATTTCAGATTTATGACCATGATTCTATTTATTATAATTCCGCATATTTTATTTATTATTCGAGTATTGTACATGATTACCAGATGTAGAAGGGCGCTCAGGCCTCCATGGTTTGGGATGCTCATCACGGATAGGGCCCCACCTCGAGTTATGAAAAACTTGGTATCAAAGCACAGTTCATGGTCCCAGGGTTTCTATGAAATCACATTGAGTAGAGTCTTATTTATGGGTATGTATCACGCCACACTTACAGGCAGGAGGCTACTAGGTGTTTAGGAATGTTTCCCTTCTTTGTGATTTAGTTCGTGCTTTTGAGTCTGAATGTCCCCTAATCGCTGGTTCATTGTATTTTAGAAAAGCTATCATGCCTCCACTTTGCTCCAATGATCAGGAGGCCTAGACTGAAGAAGTTCGTCTTACCCATGGTATGAGAACGCATAATAGGGCTCATATTCGTGATTTTGTTGCTGCTCTGGGAGTCTTTCCGGTTCAGACTAGTCCACTTAGAGCACCTAGGGCTCCCCAGTTTGGGACTAGTCATACCCAACCTCTCCAGAGAGAGATATCAAATGCTGAGTTCAGAAAATCAATACATATGATCACACAATTGGTGGCTTCACAGGCTCGATGGTCAGGGGATGTTAGGTATGCATCTGTTACATCTAAGGCTACAAGGGTGGGTCAGTTTATGAGGTTGAACCTGCCTAAGTTTACTGGTATAAGGGTGGAGGAGGACCCATAAGAATTCATAGATGATATGGAGAAAATCTTCTAAGTAATGCATGTGGATGAAGTAGAAGGGGTTGAACTAGCTGCTTATCAACTGAAAGAGGTAGAAAATTAGTGGTACCATAAGTGAGAAGATTTAAGGAGAGATAGTGTTGAGCCTTCTGTGTTGGGAAAATTTGTGGAAGCCTTCCTGGAATAATTCTTTCCCCAGGAGTTGAGGGAGTCCAAGGCTGAAGAGTTCATGAACCTGAAACAAGGAAATATGAGCATCAAAGAGTACACCCTAAAATTCAATCAACTATCTCTTTATGCTTCGGAGTTAGCAGGAAACTGAGGGACCGTATGAGGAAGTTTGCATCCAGCCTTTTGGATAAGTTGGTGCTGGAGTGCAAGGGGCAATGTTGAAAAGGGATATAGACTTCTCTAGACTGTCTATTCATATATAGCAGGTTGAGGATCAGAAAAAGTGGGTTACTAAAGCAAGGGAGAAGGATAGGCAGGCCAAGAGGGCTTAATTAGAAGACCAAAACCACAGTCAGCAGCAGAGTGGTAATTATGGTAACAGGTGGCAGAAGAAAAATTTTGGGGCAATGCTCAGTTTGCAACCAGTGCTCCAGCGCTCAAACCTCTAGTTGACCGATGATCTCAGAATTTATAGATTAATCATACATTTGGAGCGCAGGGTACCCAGTCCCAGAGTGGTGTGGCTCAGCCGTATAGGACTTTTTCATGGTGTGAGACCTGCGGTAAGTATCACCCAGGAAAGTGTCAGCTGGGCAGGATAGTATGTTATACTTGTGGTCAGGAGGGTCATTTCCAGTGAGATTGGCCTTCCTCTAGAAGGAACCTTGATGGTTATAAGTCCCAAGCAAACTCCTTTGTGCCACCACCACCTCCCAAAAGTGCTACTTTAGCTATTAGAAGTGGACGCAACTAGTTATATGCCTTTTCCAATCACCAGGAGACAGACGCCTTACCAGATGTAGTCACGGGTATGTTACAAATCTTCTCTTATGATGTATATGTGTTACTTAATACCAGGTCTACCTTGTCTATATGACTCCATATGTGGCAGTCGGTATTGGCTTTGAACCCAAAATTATTGTAGAACCTTTCTCTATTTCTACTCATGTAGGTGATTCTATAGTGGTTAGGAGGGTATATAAAAATTGTGTTATATCTATTTATAGCTGTGATACTGTGGCTGACCTTATAGAGATTGATATGGTTGATTTTAATTCTATCTTAGGAATGGACTGGCTCCATTCATGTTATGCCACGCTAGATAATGGGAGGGTCATTCATTAGCACATACAGGGAAATTTATATCTTACTTTAGAGGTCATAAGCTTATTTCCAAAGGGTGTTTGTATCATCTGATCTGAGTAAAATATTGTAATATTAAAAGTTCTTTTCTTCAGTCTGTTCTTGTGGTTAATGAGTTTCCAGAAGTATTTTTGATGATCTCCCTGGAATACCACCTGATAGGTAGATAGATTTTGGTATTGATTTATTGCCAAATGCCCGTCCCATTTCTATTCTGCCATACAGAATGGTTTCTGCATAACTAAAAGAGTTGAAAGAATAGCTAACAGATCTTCTTGACCAAGGATTTATCTATCCTAGTGTTTCTCCCTGGGGTGCACCAGTACTCTTCGTACGTAATAAAGATTGTTCCCTCTGTATATGCATAGACCACCGTCAGTTAAATAAGGTCACTATAAAAAAAAATCCCCTTCCTAGAATTGATGATCTCTCTGACCAACTTCAGGGTGCTAAGTACTTTTCAAAGATAGACCTTTGTTTGGGGTACCATCAGTTAAAGGTTAGGAAGGCTGACATTCCCTAAACAGCTTTTTGAACCTGATACGGTCAATATGAATTCTTAGTTATGTCCTTTGGTTTAACTAATGCTCCTGCAGCCTTCATGGACCTAATAAATAGGGTGTTCCATCAGTTTCTGAATTTGTTTGTTATAGTCTTCATTGATGACATTTTGATTTATTCTAAGAGTGAGGAGGATCATGCCAATCACCTTCGAATTATTCTTCAGACCCTCAAAGATCATAAATTGTATGAAAAAAATTTCCAAGTATGAATTCTAGCTTAGTGTTATTGCTTTGTTGGGGAATATTGTGTCTAGTGAGGGAATTAAAGTTGATCCCTAAAAGATTAAGGCAGTGAGAAAATGTCCCAGACCTACTACTCCAACCGACATTTGGAGCTTCTTGGGTTCGGCAGGATATTACAGAAGGTTTGTAGAGAGTTTTTCTTCTATAGCTGCTCCACTTACCAGGTTGATGTAGAAAAAGGTGAAATTTGTGTGGTCTAACTCTTGTGAGAATAACTTTGAGAAGTTGAAGGACAAGTTGGCTACTACACCAGTATTGACTCTTTCTGAGGGTATAGATGGTTTTGTTGTATATTGTGATGAATCCCGAGTAGGACTTGGGTGTGTACTTATGCAGCGTGGTAAGGTGGTAGCTTATACATCTAGACAGTTAAAGGTGCACGAGTGAAACTACCCTACCCATGACTTATAATTAGCGGTTGTTGTATTCGCACTTAAAATATGGCAGCATAATCTTTATGGGGTACATGTTGATATTTTACTTATGATAAAAGTTTACAGTATGTTTTCTCGCAGAAAGAATTAATCTCAGGCAAAGGCGTTGGTTGGAACTATTGAAGAATTATGACATGAGCATAGGTCATCTTTCTCATGTTAAGGAAGGAAAAAGGGAGATGGTAGAAGATATTCATCGACTAGCCAATCAAGGGGTGTGACTTCTGGACTCTGAAGATGGAGGAGTAGTGGTGCATGAAATAACTAAATCTTCCCTTTGTGTAGAAGTGAAGGAGAAGTAGATGGAGGATCCTATCTTAATGCAAATCAAGAAAGATATGGGTCAACAGAAAGTGATGTCTTTTGAAAATTAGCAGTGATGGTGTTGTGAGATATCAAGGTAGGTTGTGTGTTCCAAATATGGATGGGTTGCGAGAAAGGATTCTTGACAAGGCTCACACTTTGAGGTATGTTGTTCACCCAGGTCTACTCAAATGTACCATGATCTTAAAGCTATATATTGATGGAATAATATGAAATGTGATGTGACTGATTTTGTTTCCAAGTGTCTGAATTGCCAACAAGTTAAAAGGAAACATTTGAGACCAGGTGGAACTTCCCAAGAGATAGCTTTGCCCACGTGGAAGTGGTAAATGGTCAATATGGACTTCATCACAGGGTTTTTAAGGTACCAAAACCAATATGATTCTATTTGGGTAACTGTGGACCGGCTGACAAAGTCAGCCCACTTTTTGCCTGTAAGAACTAACTATTCAAGAGATGATTATGCCAAGCTGTACATTAAGGAAATAGTTAATTTTCATGGGGCACCGGTATCCATTATATCTGATCAAGGTATGCAATTCTCTTGGCAGTTTTGAAGATCTTTTCAGAGGGGTTTAGGTACCTAAGTAAACCTGAGTACTGCATTCCACCCTGAAATGGATGGGCAAGCTAAACGCACTATTCCGACCCTTGAGGATATGTTGAGAGATTGCATAATTGACTTTAAAGGTAGTTGTGTATATCCTTTGCCATTGATAGATTTTGCATACAATAATAGCTACCATGCCATCATTAAGATGGCTTCTTTTGAGGCACTATACGGAAAAGAATGTAGATCACCGATTGGGTGGTATGAAGTTGGTGAGACGCAGTTGTTTGGGCCAGATTTTGTTTATCAGTCAATGGAGAAGGTGAAAGTCATTAGAGAACGACTCAATAAATAACAGAGTCATCAAAAATCCTACGTCGATGTTATAAAAAGAGAGCTGGAATTTGAGGTTAGTGATTGGGTGTTTCTAAAGGTCTCCCCTATGAAGGGAGTCATGCGATTTAGGAAGAAAGGGAAGCTGAGTCCTTGCTATATAGGACCATATCAGATTGTGAGAAAGATAGGTGGGGTTGCTTATGAGTTAGAGATGCCTACAAATCTGGCTTCTATCCATCCCATATTCTATGTGTCCATGTTGAAGAAGTGTATTGAAGATCATTCCCTACTGTTTCCTATAGAGGAGATCAAGGTGATAGATTCCTTGTCATATAAAGAAGAGCCTATTGCAATCTTGGATCACCAAGTTTGAAAGTTGAGGAGTAAGGAGATGACTTCGGTCAAGGTATGGTGGAAGAATCATAAAGAGGAGGAGGCTACTTGGGAATCAGAAGATGACATGTGAACTAGCTACCTAGGCCTCTTCGAGATAGTGAGTAATGACATAGAAGGTATCACTCATTTACTCTCTCTATATTTTTCTCTCTAGTTTTTTCAGGATATGTTTGAAATCGTGCTTGTCCGTGCTCTAAGCCATTATTCGGGGACGAATGATACTAAGGGGGGGATAATATAACAACTCGTAGTTTTTCCCAACTTGATATCACTTTGTAGTAAGCTTGGAGGGTCAAACTTCTGCAAAATTTCTAAGTGTCAAAAGGACTTAGTCATATTTTGAACTCCTAATCTTTGAAGATTTTATTTTTGACCTTCTCGACCTCGGAAAGTTAATTTATATGTTAATTCATGATCGGGATTGTTAAGGGTACATCCCGAATATGTTTTAGAACTTTTGAACTATCGTAAGGGTAAATTTGGAACAGAGAGACCTTGCGATGGCCCAGCATCATGAGGGCCACTTATAACGCCCTGAATCTGGTACCTGAAATGCTACATGGTGTTGATGATCCCGAAGGACCATAAGCTGACCCATGACTGATATCTGTGCTTGTATACTGCATAATATACTGTATAAATGTGAAAACATGAACTAAAAGACCATAAGGTTAAAAAATGTAACATAATATCTGATAAAATATAACTTCTGGGTGGGGTATGAAATACCCAAAATAACTGAAATAAGTAACTGAACATGGTAGTCTGAAAAGTCTCTAACTGTCTGAATAAGGAGTTAATGGGACATATCCCCAACTAACTCTGTCTATAGAAATCTAAACTGAATTAATAAAATAACTCATAATATAATCCTCAAATGATGAGGACTTACTGCTAAATCTGACTGCTGAGACTGTAATGCTACTGATGCTTTGAAGTGCGTGCTTCTAAACCTATGGTATAAAACACCATAGCGGAAATGCATCAGTACGATTGAATATACTGGTATGCATATGAGGTAGGCTAAATGCAAAGGGAACATATGCATGAACTAAACTAACTGACTGTATAACATGAACGTGAGAATGCATGCATGAATAAGAGACTGTAACTGAATTCGTGATAATATGAATACTGAGTTTAAGTGCTGATAATATGAGATACTAATACTAAGTGACTGTATCTGGTAGTCTAGGTTTTGATGGAACTAGTTGAGTTTTGTACTATTTTGATTTGACTGTATCTGACAGTCCTGAATTCTGTAGAACTATCTGAGTTCTATTACTGAGACTGAATGTCTATATCTGACAGTTCTAATTCTATAACCAAAAATATGGGAAGTAGTTATCTAACCGACCTCCTCAAATAACATATTATAGTTGAGTTGGGGTCCAATCTATAACCCCGATTGGAAGGGTGTCAATACCGCGCCTTTGGTAAGGACAAGCTATGAGTGACCCTCATCTGATAGAGTCCCTAAATGAGAACGATGGGACCCTCATCTGACAGTGTTTATCCACCTCATCAACCCTCATCTGACAGTATTGATGTCTCAACCTATGCTGACTACATAGTTTTGGAACGCAAAGATGATTTCTAAGAATCAAACCCTTATCTGACAGTGTGTGTTCCCATCCTTGGGTTCACTCAGTGCTAATTTCTATTTCTATCTGAATAGACACTGAACATGGATTACTGAATTGAACTGTACTGAATTAACTGAATTCCGTTAACTGATGGAATACTATTAAGATTACTGAATTACTGAGCTTTCCTGAGTCACATGACTGACTGAGTTCTATGGATCATGGCTTGACTGAGGATATCATGAAAATATGACATTGGCTCTAGGCACACAACGAAATTGTCGGGTACAAGTACCCCAGGACTCGATAGAGGGAAACTAACAAGGCATGACATTCTTAAATGCATGACCAACATCAACAATTCATAATTAGAGATATTTCATGGGTATTTGATTATCATAGCTTGGTACGTGAACAAGATAGCATGTATACATAGCATACATTTATAAGTCTAACTCATGAGCAATCCAACAAACAATTTCAATACATTAGAATAACATGGAAATCATATTGAACATAAGGTTAAAGCATACATTATTATTTGGATCACCAATATAGTGTATAATTTCTATCCTCCTAGGCATTTTATCAAACACCTTGCATGCACCACTTAAGGCATAGGCATAATCATCAATTAACACATCATGAACCACTCAATTCATGGATTTAAACTCACATACTAACGTAATTTCATAAAGCACATTAAGATTCCATCTTGGGAATCATACAACAACAACAACCACATGAACATAATCAACACATAGCATAAGTATCATAATTCATAGTTTAAAACTTGATTCTTGGGCTTTATGGATGAAAGAAATCCTTGAATGAACACTATGCATACCTTAGTTCTTGATTTAGCAAAGATTGACGGAGAGACTCTTGAATTTGAGTATTGAATTTGAATCTGCAATTGAAAACCCTAGCTTGTTCTTGAGAGAATCTTGAGAGAAATGCTATGTTTTGGGTGCAAAATGGATGAATTACGTGTTATTGGGTTTAAATAGGGGAGGGAAATTGACCCTTTTAACCCAGGACATATCTTGTAATTTCAGTGAAAATTTCCTGAACTGGACCCCTGGCGCGACGCGGCGCTATCGCACCGTGTCACTGAAATTTGACAACTGGGAAATTGGGGGATAGAGCGATGCGAAGCCATCGCGTTGCCACTTCATTTGCGACCTGGAAGTTTTGTGTGATGCGAAGAAATCACACTGAGATACTGGAAAAAGGAAAATTTCCATTTTTGCTTGCGGCGCGGTGCACCACTGACCAATAGGGTGTTGTTTTACGATGGGAACTTGAAATAGTCATAACTTCTTACCTGATTTTTGGATTTTAGAGAATCTTATATTGATGGAAAGCTTATTGAATTTTCCACATAAATAAAAAGGAAAATCTTAAAAATTCCCTATGGAATAAACATAATTTAATTTAGAAGCTAATACAGGAAATTCTTGGGACGAAATTAGTTAGGAAACTTTGGGGTTTTATAATATCTCTCCCGTGGGAACATTCATCCTCAAATGAGACTAATTTAGATAGGAAAAATGATGAGATAAAGTATATACTAAACATGAACAACTGAAACATGACTGATATTTCTAAAATTTACATTGAGCATGCATATCTGATGCATGATTTCATGACTTAACTGACTCATGAACACAAGACTGAGATTTCTGATAACTAAATTTCTCACTAGGAGAATGCATGTCTGATGCATGGACACATAACTAATTATACAATGGTACTTAGTACCAGGTTTAAAATGGAATTTCTAAACATGAGACTGATACCAAGTCGTAACTAGAATCTGGACATAAAAATTGAAAAGCTTAAGGAGAACTATTACCTTGAGCTTGATTTGAGTTAGCAGAGAAAAGGTGAGGATACTTGGTGTGCATGCCTGCTTCTGCTTTCCAAGTAGCTCCCTCAACGAACTGATTCCGCCAAAGAACTTTAACTAGAGGGACTTCTTTGTTCCTCAGTCTACGAGTCTGATAGTCAAGAATTTCAAATGGAATCTCCTTGTAAGAGAGGCTGTTTTGAACATCTATGCTCTGAATAGGGACTATAACTGCTGGGTAACCTATACATTTCTTGAGCAAATAGACATGAAAGTTTGGATGGACTGAAGCTAGATCTGAAGAAAATTCGAGCTCATAAGCTACTTTACCAAAGCGATTGAGAATTTTGAAGGGACCGACATATCGAGGACTAAGCTATCCCTTTTTGCTGAACCTCTTCACTCCCTTCATGGGATATATATTTAGATAGACATAAACAATAATCTCAAACTTAAGATCCTTTCTACGTATATTTGCATAAGAGTTCTATCGACTTTGAGCATCCTGAAGTCTTTCTCTAATCAAATGGACTTCTTCTAAGGTATCGAATACTAAGTCAGGCCCTATAGCTGAAGCCTCACTAACTTCAAACCAACCAATTGGAGATCTGTATCTCCTACTATAGAGAGCTTCGAATGGAGCCATCTTAATACTGGAATGATATCTATTGTTGTATACAAACTCAATCAAAGGAAAGTGGTTATCCCAACTACCCTTGAAATCAATTGCATATGCCCTTAGCATATCTTCTAGGGTCTAAATAGTTCTTTTTGCTTACCCTTTTGGAACGATTTCCAGAAATAAGAGGTAAATTGGGTACCTCTATCAGAAACCATAGACAACGGAACATCGTGTAATCTGACCAACTCTCTGATGTAGAGTTCGGAATAATCCTCGGTTGAATATGAGGTATGGACTAGAAGAAAATAGGCTGATTTGGTCATCCTATCTACAATGACCCAAACTGAATCATGCTGCTGATGAGTATGAGGCAAGCCTATCACAAATTCCATGTTTACTTCTTCCCACTTTAAAGTAGGAATACTGAACTCCTGTATGGACCCACTAGGTTTCTGATGCTCTATTTTAACCTGCTAATATGTAGAGCACTTAGCCATAAACTATACAATATCTCTCTTCATCCCATTCGACCAGTAGATCTCCCGTAAGTCATACTGAATCTTAGTGTCCCCTAGATTAATAGAGTAGCGGGCACCATGCACTTCTACAAGAATTCACTGCCTTAAGTCATCTACACCTGGAACACACAGACAACCCTGATAACGCAATACACCATCTACCCCTTAGGAGAAAACCTTTAATTTCTGATCCTTGATTAACTCTTTTAACTTGACAAGGCTGGGATCTCTATCTTGCTTTTCTTTTACCTCAGAAACTAGAGATAATTCTGAACTACTCTGAACCTATATGTCACCCTCCTCTATATCAACTAAGCAAATTCCTATCCTGGCAAGTTGATGGATTTCCTGATCTAACTTTTTCTTAATATCCTCGACATAAGCAACACTACCCATAGATAGTCTACTGAGAGCATCGGCCACTACGTTGGCCTTGACCGGATGATAAAGAACACTCATGTCATAATCTTTCAAGAGCTCTAACCACCTTTTTTGATGAAGAATGAGATCTTTCTGAGAAAAGACATACTAAAGACTCTTATGATCGGTGAACACATCTACATGAACACCGTATAGATAATGCCTCCAAATCTTTAAGGCAAATACTATGGCTGCTAACTCAAGATCATGAGTAGGATAATTCTTATCATGGGGTTTAAGCTGTCTGGAGGCGTAGGCTATGCCCTTACCATACTGCATGAGGACACAACCCAAACCAACTCTGGATGCATCACAATACACCACGCACCCATCTAGACCATTTGTAAGAGCCAAAACTGGAGCAGAGGTGAGTCGAGTCTTCAACTCCTGAAAACTCTTCTCGCAAGGATTTTACCACTGAAACTTGACTTTCTTCTAAGTTAATCTGGACATAGGGGATGCAATAGAAGAAAATCCCTCAACAAACCATCTTAATAGCCAGCCAAACCGAAGAAACTCCTGATATCTGATGGAGAGACAGGTTTGGTCTAGTGTTTTACCTCTTCAGTCTTTTGAGGATCAAACCTAATGCCATCACCGGAAATAATATGGCCAAGTAATACTACTGACCTTAGCAAAAATTTTCACTTATTGAATTTGGTGAACAACTGATGATCTTTAAAAGTTTGAAGTACAATTCGAAGATGGTCTGCATGATCACACTTACTGCGAAAATAGACCAGAATATCATCTATGAAGACTATGATGAACATCTCCAAGAACTGCTTGAACATGCGGTTCATCAAGTCCATTCAGGCGGCTGGGGCATTGGTAAGACCAAAGGACATTACTAGAAATTTGAAGTGACCATATTGAGTTCAGAAAGCTATTTTTGATATGTCACATTCTCTGACTTTGAGATGATGATAGCCTGATCTGAGGTCTATCATAGAGAAATAGCTGTCACCCTGAAGTTAGTCAAATAAGTCATCGATTCTAGGAAGAGGATACTTGTTCTTGACCGTGACTTTATTGAGATGGAGGTAATCAATACACATTGTGAGAGAATCATCTTTTTTTTGAATGAATAATACTTGTGCACCCCACGAGGACACACTAGGTCTGATAAATCCCGCCTTATCTAGAAGATCTTTTAACTGTTCTTTCAGTTCTTTGAGTTTTACTAGTGCCATTCTGTATGGTAGAATAAATATAGGTTGAGTATCTTGGAGAAGGTCAATGCCGAAGTCTATTTCCCTTTCGAGAGGAATTCCTAGAAGATCTTTGGGAAAGACATCTGAATATTCACTCAAAACTAGAATCCTTAACATGAACAAGATGATAAACACATCCCTTAGATATCATTTTCCTTTCCCAAGGGTAGGAAATAAGCTGACCTCTGAAAACTAAAGTACTACCTCTCCACTCTAGGACAAGTTTATTTGTAAATTGAAATTGGACTATTTTGTTTCTGTAGTTGACTAAGGCATAGTAGAAATGAAGCTAATCCATGCTGGGAATGACATCAAATCAATCATCTCTAATTCAACTAAGTCTGCTGAAGTGAATTTATGAAATATCATAATCGGGCAGTTCTTGTATACCCACTGGGCTGTGATGGTTTTACCCATTGGGGTAGGGACTGAAAAGGGCTCTGCTAGAATTTTGGGACTGACTTTGAAATCAACTGCTATATAGGGAGTAACAAAAGAAAAAGAAGCTCCTGGATCTAGCAAAGTATAAATATGCACATAAAAGATCTGTAACATACCAGTAACCGCATCAGGAGAATTTTCTTGATCTTAATTAGACTGGAGAGCATAAAGTCTATTTGGGCGTTGCCCACTAGTAGCACTAGAAGTGGCACACTGCTGATTTGGGTGACCGGACTGGCTGAGGGATAGTTCTGCTGACCCTGGTAACCTGACTGGGGACAATCTTTGACTCTATGGCCTGGCTTGCCACATCCAAAATAGACAACACTGCCAGATCTGCAAGCACCCTTGTGGTTCTTACCATAAGTCTAACAAATGGGATTAGTTGGGGCATTGCTGACACTGCCCTGAGACTTAGAGCTTGGCGCCCTATCTCTATTACCATCCTTGAACTTAGGAGTTGGAGAACTAGCAGAGGAAGGAGATAGAACTGATGACTTAGGAAAAAAATAAGAATGGTTACCTTCTTCTGGTTTGGGCTGAGAAAAGTTGAAACTACCTGTCCTTGCTCTCTTATTCTGCTTCTCCCTTATCTTAATCTTCTTCTCTTCTATCTTCTGAGCATGATTTATAAGCTTGGTTAAATTCATGTCACTATTCAGCATCGTAGACGTACACTCATTGACCACACTATCATTCACCCCAAAAAAAAACTTACTCATCTTGGCCCTGCTATCTGCAACTACATGAGGGGCATATCTGGATAATTGAGTAAACTTAAGAGAATACTCCTTCAACGTCATGTTTCCCTACTTTAGGTTGATAAATTCTAACACCTTAGCCTCTCTCATCTTTTGGGGAAAGAATCTATCAAAGAATACAGTGAAAAAATCTTTCCACTCGATAGGCCTGCATCATCTAGCCTTTCTGACTTCCACTGCTTGCACCAAATATGAGCAACATACTGTTATAAAGCTAGCTTAGCACTCTCAACAGGAGTAACCCCCATGATATCCATAACCTTCTAAACCTGATCGATGAATTCCTAAGGGTCCTCATCAGACTTAGACCCAAGAAAGGATGGAGGATTTATTTAGGTGAAGTCCTGAAACCTGGTTGTAGCTGAATTAGACACTGGGTTGGCCAGAACGATAGTTTATTTATTCTGAGCAACAACTGACTGGGCAAGAGTAGTGAATGCAACTCTAAACTCTTCATAAGAAATATGTTCGTCCAAAGGTTCTTTGGGCTGAGGGGCTGACTGATTCCCATTTCTTCTTTTGGAGGCATGTTCTATAGAAAAAAAGGAGAAATGGATTAGACTAAGAGATTGACTTGATATTATGCTCACTGGCATAACATGAATACTGAAAGAAGGGAAACTATTCCTAAAACATCTTATAGCCTCCTACACATAAATGTGGCGCGCAACACACTCATGTTCAAGACTCTACTAGATGCGGCTTCCATACTTCCTAGGACTCTATTGAACCTTAGGCTCTGATACCAAGTTTGTAATACCCCGAATCTGGTACCCGAAATGGTACACGGTGCTCATGACCCCGAAGGACCACAAGCTAACCTATGACTGATATCTATGCCTGTATACTGCATAATATACTATATAAATGCAAAAACATGAACTGAAAGGCCATAAGGTTCAAAACTATAACATCATATCTGATAAAACATAACATCTGGATGGGGTATGAAATACGCAAAATAACTAAAATAACTAACTGAACATGATAGTCTGAAAAGCCTCTAACTGTCTGAATAAGAAGTTATGGGACAGCTCCCAAACTAACTCCATCTATTGAAAGCTAAACTGAATCAATAAAATAACTTAAAATATCAACCTCAAATGATGAGGGCTCACTGCTAAATCTAACTGCTGAGACTGGAATATTACTGATGCTCTGGAGCGCGTGCTTTTGAACTAATGGTATAAAAAACCATAGCACAAATGTGTTAGTACGATTGAATGTACTGGTATGCATGTAAGGTAGGATAAATGCAAAGGAAGCATATGCATGAACTGAAATAACTGACTGTATAACATAAACGTGAGAATACATGCATGAATAAGAGACTGTAACTGAATTCATGATAACATGATTACTGAGTCTGAGTGCTGATAACATGAGATACTAATACTGAGTGACTGTATCTGGCAGTCTAGGTTTTGATGGAACTAGTTGAGTTTCATACTGTTCTGAGTTTACTATATCTGACAGTCCTGAATTCTATAGAACTATCTGAGTTCTATTACTGAGACTGAATGACTGTATCTGTCAGTCCTAATTCTGTAACCAAAACAATGAGAAGTAGTTATCTAACCAACATTCCCTAAATAATGCATTATAGCTAAGTTGGGGTCCAATCTGTAACCCCGATTGGAAGGGTATCAATACCACAACACTAGTAAGGAAAAGCTGTAAGTGACCTCATATGACAGTGTCCCCAAATGAAAATGGTGGGACCCTCATCAGACAGTATTGATGTCTCAACCTATGTTGACTATATAGTTCTGGAACACAAAGATGACTTCTAAGAATCAAACCCTCATCTGATAGTGTGTGTTCCCATCCTTGGGTTCACTCGGTGCTAATTCTTATTTCTATCTGAATAGACACTGAACATGGATTACTGAACTGAACTGTACTGAATTAATTGAGTTCCGTTAATTGACGGAACACTATTAAGATTACTGAATTACTGAGCTTTCCTGAGTCACATGACTGACTGAGTTCTATGGATCATAGCTTGACTGAGGATATCATGAAAATATGACATTGGCTCTAGGCACACAACTAAATTGTTGGGTACAAGTACCCCAGGACTCGATAAAGGGAAATAACAAGGCATGACATTCTTGAATACATGACCAACATCAACAATCCGTAGTACAATAATTAGAGATATTTCATGGGTATTTGATTATCATCGCTTGGTACGTGAATAAGATAGCATGTATACATAGCATTGTTTCATAAGCCTAACTCATGAGCAATCCAACAAACAATTTCAATACATAAGAATAACATGGAAATCATATAGAACATAAGGTTAAAGCATATATTGTCATTTGGATCACCATTTAGCTATAGTGTATAATTTCTATCCTCCTAGGCATTTTATGAAACACCTTGCATGCACCACTTAGGGCATAGGCATGATCATCTATTAAAACATCATGAACCACTCAATTCATGGATTTAAACTCACATACTAACGTAATTTTATAAAGCACATTAAGATTCCAACTTGAGAATCATACAACAACAACCACCACATGAATATAATCAACACATAGCATAAGTATCATAATTCATAGTATAAAACTTGATTCTTGGGTTTCATGGACGAAAGGAATCCATGAATGAACACTAAGCATACCTTAGTTCTTGATTTAGAGAAGATTGATGGAGAGACTCTTGAATTTGAGTATTGAATTTGAATCTGCAATTGAAAACCCTAGCTTGTTCTTGAGAGAATCTTGAGAGAAGCGCTATGTTTTGGGTGAAAATGGCCGAATTATGTGTTTTGGGTTTCAATAGGAGTGTAAAATTGACCCTTTTAACCCTGAACGCATCTTGTAATTTCAGTGAAAATTTCCCAAACTGGACCCCTTGTGCGACGTGTCGCTATCGCGTTGTGTCACTAGAATTTGACAACTGAGAAATTGGGGGATAGGGCGACGCGAAGCCATCACGTTGCCACTTCATTTATGACCTGAAAGTTTGGCGCAATATGGAGAAATTGCGCTGAGACACTGGGAAAAGAACAATTGCCATTTCTTCTTGCGGCGCGGTGCGCCACTGACCAATATGGCATTGTTTTATGATGAGAACTCGAAGTAGTCATAACTTCTTACCCAGTTATCGAATTTGGGCAAATCTTATATCGATGGAAGGCTTATTGAATTTCCCACATAACTATAAGTGAAAATCTTAAAAAATCCCTGTGGAATAAACATCATTTAATTTAGAAGCTAATACTGGAAATTCTTAGGACGAAATTAGTTTGGATACTTTGGGGCATTACACCACTTAACCCATATGGGCATCGCGTCGCGAGGGCTAGTTGACCCAAGTAGGGGTTGTCATGCGATGGAAGCCCAGTTCTGCATTTTTTTATCCATGATTTTAAGGGAAATTAGGTCATTTTCCTTCACCCCAATTCATCCAATACGAGATTAAACCACTTTTTGAGCCAAACACATCAAAAAACTCATAAATCTCTCAAATATAAACCCTAGTTCTTTCACCTAAGATCAAGAGTTCATCAATTAAACCCAAGGATTTCAAGAACTCAAGTGTGATTCAAATTCCACTCTTCCTTCTAAGCAATCTAAGGTATGTGGGGTTTTTCTAAAACTACTTGGGCATAAAGAAATTGTTCAACAACTTTTAACATTGCGAAATCATAAATTTTGAAGGGGTTTTAGAATTTATATTACAAAGTTGCTTTGTGAATTCTTTAATGACATTATTATTTTGGTCTTGAGGACTTTTCCACAAATTGATTTGAAATCTTCTATATATGTGTATGTGGTTAAGGTTGATAATTGAATTGAGAGCATAACTATTTAAGCTCCCTCTCATGTTGTAATACTTCTTGATTTTTAGAATGATATATAGAAGCATGGTATTAATGTTCCTGACTATTGTTGAATGATGATTGATCTTTAAATTGATGAGAGGGATTTTGCATGTTGATAAATGTTGAATATATAATGAAAGATTGCATAGTTTTCCAAAAATACATGACCACCACATGTTTGTTGAAATTACTGAAAGGAATGATTTTACATTGTTTGATAAATGTATTGAAGAATGAATCTTCTTGAATTGTTTGAAGTTGGGTGATCTTAACCTTATGTTTTGAGAGAGAAAACTGTGATATGATTTTTATGGCTCAAAAAAATGAATTGCAAGTCTTGGTATGATGATACCAATTTAGATAATGCCATAGTAACACAGAACAGAACAAAATATTGATTTTCTTTTAGATTTTGAACTTAGAATGATACATGTTCAGAAAAGGCTAAAAATGAGCATAAAGAGATATTAGGTTGTTATCTAAAGAAAGAACGATTCTAGAAAACTTTTTGTCCGAAATTGTGTTTTGCCTATACGGGATTATTATGTCCCCTAGAGGGATTATACGCTGGCCTAGTGCCCTATGGCGTATCAAAATCAGAAACTCCAACTCTTGTAGAAAACTTAGTTGGGGGCTTGGCCGCTGAGTTAAGGGCGGACTCCTTATAGCCCGTGGGATTGTAGAATTGTAGGTTGAACCACCTAACTCAGAAGTAATACAAAGATCAGAACTGCATTGACAAGAATGTTTTATGAATATCAATGAATTGCCCATGCATTTTAAACTATATCATGCATGATATTTTCATGACTTGCTCTCATATATTTTATATATATAAATGCATTATTTTGGATTTATATACTTACCAGTACAATTGTATTGACCCCCTATATTTCAGGTGGCTCAGGCTAAAGGTCCTGCTAAGCCGTAGACTGGTTCTAACAGAAGAGAATTGTGTACAGTTGGTGAGCTTTCTTTACTCCGGAAGGCCTATTTCTTTTCAGTTAGTTGTTATTTAATTTGGTCTAGGTCCACTAGGGGCCTTGTCCTAGATTCAGACAAGTTATTAATGTCTTATGTAGTAGAGATTTTGCAGATTGAGAAAGATGTTGTTTAGATGTAGAAATACTTATTTTTTGTATTGTCGAATAGATTTTAGATTTATGACCATGATTCCATTTATTATAATTCCACGTCTTTTATTTATTATTCGAGTATTGTGCATAATTACCAGATGTAGAAGGGCGCTCGGGCCTCCATAGTTTGGGATGCTTGTCACGGCTAGGGCCCCGACTCAGGTCATGACATGAAAGATGAACTAGGGATTTAAGAAGGTTAAAACATTACTAATGACCCTAATTTTGTCTATAGATGTTTAGGGGCAGTTTTTGAACATAAAAAGACTTGGTTGCCCTTGAAATAACTTAAAAACAAAGAGTCTAAATTGTTGGGCCATAGGGTATGCGTCGCACTCCCTATGACAAACTTTAAGGTATGCGTCACACTTCCTATTGCAAACCCTTTCCAGTGAACGTTTGTGATGCTTAGGCGATGCTCACCCCTTTGCAAAGCCATAACTTTTTGCTCGGGTATCGAATTAAGGTAAAATTGGTATCGTTGGAAAGCTAATTCGATTATCTATAATTTGATGGGTATTAATCTGTCAAATTACACATATACATAAAGTTATACTCGTTCAAAGATGACCCTTGTTAAATCAAACACCAAAAATTGGCCGAATCAAAGGCTCTTAGCTCACTTTGCTCTAAGTGATTCTCATGAACATATTTAACCTTGAAAGCACTTCACACACTAGGATATAGGTCATGAGACTTATTATCACTTGGAAATAATTTCTATTAGACCTTACACACGTAAGAACAACAGTTTGATTTCTAGTTCGAAAATGTGGGGTGTTACATTATCTCTTCCTTGGGACCATTCATCCCCGAATGATGGGTAGGGGATTTTTGAAGCCTATAAGTGTAGAATAAAGAATGTAATATCGCATTTAACATTTTTACTTAACAAAATATGCAAAGCCATCAAACAAGCTTCATGATAACCCCAAGGGAAACGTATAATCACAAAATATGAGATAACGAAACTTGACGTCTACATGATTTTGACATGTGTTTTATGTCACATGATCAAAATATTGTGAGGCATGAATTTTCCTAAGAATACTCGACCTGATTAAGATTGGTACAAGACATGAGATGAGATTCTCGCGGGACATAAGAATAGAATAGAAGCATTTTCCATCTTACAAGATACAATGAAAAGACTTAAACTTAAAGACACTACCTTTATATGCCCCAAACAATAAATTACATGCCTCATTATTTCCAACTTACCATTCTCCCAATACACATATAACCACACTAGTTTGAGTCCCACTGTATAATACTTTTATGTTGAAACCTAATTCGAAGAAAAGAGGTGCTAGTCTAAGCTATGGGACTCCATACTCTAAATCCCTTTAAGAAGATTTACTTCGCCTTATCACTACTGTCAAACACACTCAAGTTTTAAATCAAGGAGTACTAACCATACAATGCATTGATTTGTGTTTTCATCAATCACAACATTCAAGCCTATCATTACTGCACACTATTTCATGGATCTCTCCATTAAGACCAGCAAATTCAATCATTCTCACAAAGATTCTCGCTATATATTTCCCTTCTTACTATTTCACCTAATGAAAGTTCATATCCTTATTCCCCCTTCTCTTATAACCTTAGCTCAAGAAATCACATCAAGATTTTCACATTCAAGAACATCTACTCCCCCACCTAACACACTACTATTTTTCCATAACTACTTATCACACTATCATTCGGAGGGTCATTAAGGGGATCGAGCGTAAGCATCATGAATGGGAGAAACACTACTCAATTATAACCCATATTTATTGATCTACTCAAGGTAGGACATTAGGTGAAGATATGATACAATCACAAACTACTTCATATATCAAGTGTCTGGATCATAAATAGAGAGTCTCTTGGGTATAAACATAACATAGCGTAAGTCTTTAGGATAGACCATAGTGAGATACACGAGCACTCACATCACGAGTTATATAACATAAGTTTGGAATTCATGAAGTCAACAATGGAGAAAAGGACTTCTACTTGAAGCTGTCACTTCTCATTTTCAAAGTTAAAATAGTCATGAGTTCGCATAATTTTATCATTTTGGCTAATCCCGACATAAAATGAATCAGTAACATATGAAAATATAGTTCGATAAAACCAAGCATGATTAGGGACGCATATTTATGGATCATGAATATCATAACATAGAGCTTGAATACATGAAAGACTGGATTTACTGAGACATCATTGCTTCTAGTTTGGAGTTCGGAACATTACATGAGTTACATAGAGAACTCAGACCTTAGACATAGGCAGAACTTGAATACATAAGACATTGGTACAATAACCTTTTAAATTGAAGTAAGAGGAATATGGTTGAATAGGAACATGTTTATCATAACTCCTCCCCGTAACTTGCCACACTGAAGGAGTTTGGGAACTATCTTTATTCACCATCTCCCCCTTAGATCAAAGTCACAATCCTAGACTTGAGGACATACCTTCTCATTAAGTCAATAACCACAACTCTTAACACAATGGGTTATCACCGTACACATAAACGCTAAACTCTCCCTTTTTAACTATACTCTATCGACATTGCTTTCCAAGAAAGCTACTCTTATTTTTCTATCCTTTATAGCCATCAACCTACAACTCATAGTCTCATGAGCATACCCACCCTCACTCCTTATTACATAAAAAAATCCACTCTTTACTACCTAATACTTTAACATTATACCACTAATCACATAACCCACAACATAATAAAATTTGTAAAACTATCCCAAAGGCATATACCGTCTACCTATATTCCCTCAATTCAGATCCAAAGAACATCACACAACAACTCCTTAGTCTTCCCCAGATGTCTCCATACTACAAATTTCAAGAACATAGACTAGGTACTCTAAACACTTATACACATAAAACTTTATCCAACAACATGCTACCTAGGGGCTCAACTTATTCTTATATAGCCACACTCTTATTCGCTTAATGATCTACCACAATTTATCCTTCTAACACTAGTCCCATGTATATAAATATATCATAATTATTCACTCCTTTTTTGATAAGTTACCAACCTACGCTATTGCACACATCCAATCAACCCTACTACTTACTCCCATAAAACATGCATCATAAATCTTAAGCTACTATTTTTACCACTACACTCCACATCTAAAGTTCAAGCCTATTGTCTAACAGCATCAATCATATAACACAGATGAAGCAGGTCACATACTATAATATTCCATCAAATTGGGGAATCGACCCAACTACACCATTTAACTTAACTATCGCCCACAAGTTTATTCTCTCCACAACATTACTACCACACCTTCGAATCTACCATACACCTTCTCACATGCATTACTAGACTACAACTACCAAAGAAAAGACAATCCAGGGGAGTAAAGTCACATAATAGGGCCAGTCAATCTTAATCTTATAACATAATCCATTACGATCTAATCAACACATTCTACTTTATCACATCATACTTACTTACCCATGCATACATCATAACTACTTTTAAAATTCCATATACAACAATGAGTCTATAATTATAACTTATTGACAAATCTACCTTTTCATTCACAACCTATAAATAATTCCTACAAGCACTATAACTATCCACTCTGGCTCTTTCCCTATTTTGAATAAATAATAATCAAAGCCAAACAATTCCTCCACAGACTACCACACAGTCTACAAATATTGATACCACATTAGTCTATCACTATAAAATGGCAACCCACCCTTCAATCTATATTTATACAACTAAACTAACTGCTTTACGTGAAAGTCCCCCTCATTCTGACATCTAAGCTTGTGATTCCATATCACTAACTTCAAAACCATCTTACATCTCATAGGTTATGATACTTTATCACATACTAATATTCAGGTGGAAATAATGTTCCAACATTCTGACATATATCACTACTCTTAAGCATGACATCTTTAATAAGAATTTTGAAAGAGACTGAAACACTTCTTACCTCAGGCTCAAACATACGTATGATTGATGTAGATAGGGTTATCAGCTTAAATCAATACACTTTAAAGCACTTATGGACTCCTCTCAAGTCCTTATAAAATTTCATAGTCTTATGTGATTCAATTAGACGGTACCACCTCATTTAGATTCTAAGATTCTAAACCTAAATTGATTCAACAATGAGACATAGTTAATAAAGTTAGGGTAAAAAAGGAATCTAGATAACTTCCAAATGAACAATACAATGGCACGATCTAGAACATGAACAAAAGTGAAACATTTCTAAATGCCTAGTGGCTTCCTACTTATAAGTGTGGAGTGCTACACACCTATAAATAGGAATCTACTCGATGCAACTTCGCAGAAACTCTAGGACCATGAACCTGGCTTTGATACCAAGTTTGTCACGACGCAAGCAAGGGCCCTGGCCACGACAAGCATCACAAATCATGAAGGTCTGAGCGCTTTTTTCTATCTGGCAATCATACACAACGTTCATACAATGTAAATAAATGCAAAATATTAACATACAAAAACATAGTCAATATGAAAGAAAGTTCTTAACATTCAAAACTCACAACACCAATTTGCGAATTCTCTATTAACTGAAAATCAACATCTATCTATAAACTGGGTTAAGGCCCCCAGTCAGACTATGAACTAAAATCAAATAACCTTTTTCCATAGACACGGCCTTTCAAAATAAGGGAGGCTCACCAACTGCAAACTTTTGACAGATCAATCTACGACTTAGAGGGACCCCAGGACTGTGCCTCAGATCCTGAAGTATAGGGGGAAATACAAATATACTGGTACACAGAGCAATCCAAAATAATGTACTTTTACACAACATAAGTGAGATCAATTCATAAAATAGTTTACATACCATATATGAAAAACACATGGGCATACTTTAAAGACTTTGAAAAATTTCTTTGAAATCATAAACCACTCTTTATAATAACTTCTAAGCTAGATGGTACATCTGTAATTCCATGGGTTATATGGAATCTTCCCTTGACTCATCGGCCAAGCCTCCAATCCAAGTTTACCGTAAGTATTAAAGTATCCATAAGGAGAGACATGCAAGACCAAACAACATGGTATCATGATCTCCAATCAAATCAACATGTCATAGTAGTGCACAAGACCACAGAGCATGTATCCTAACCATAGTACCAAATTGGGATGACCTAAATCAAGGTAAACAAGCCCACACAACATGGTACTATAACCCTATCTTGGTAAATCACGCTTTCTAGCATTGAGTCTTTCAACTAGTACTTTCTTTGGGTAACCATCTAACTCTTTTTAAGTCCATTTTTATCTATCTTATAAGAAAACATGCATCATACTTACAAACCACTCTTTTCTTATTCTATTAAGGGCAATTCACAATGGGGTATCATCATACCCCGACTTGTAAGTCATTCATATCGTATCATTCCATAGCCCTTCTCATTCAAACCATTTATAATATTCTGCTTTAGATTTTTCAATCAACTCAATCATTTGACCACCAAAATCATTTACACAATACAAGGGAGTCCTTATTTCAAAACATGTGCAAACTTATGTAAAGATTCTCCCTTTTCAATATTTCAACACATGATGGTCAATTCCTTTATACAAATCCATGCAACTCTTTCAATTATTACATTGAATATTTATAAATAAGAAAACAACCTCTCTTTAATTCATAATATATATCAAGTCCAAAAAAATTGTAAAACACTTATCTCATGCTTCAAAATATACAATTGAACAACCCACAATATGTTAAATCAAGATCATAACAAGAGAGGTATTTCATCATTCATGCTCTCGATTTAATCTTTGTGAAACTAAAAATGCATATGCATAAATGATTATAGTTCGATTCTATAAAAAAGGGTTCAAGACAAATGTTAACTTTCAAAAAATAAGTTCATAATACATACAATTCAAAACCATATCAAAAAATCTATTTGTAAACATAATTGTATATTTTAAACATAATAAAATCCATAAAAATTATGCTCAGTGATTTTAGGATAACCCAACGTACCTTAATCAATGAAGAAATTACAAAAAAGTTGATCCCTTGAGCTTGAATACTTAATCCTAAGTTATTTTTTCTCCTATTGTGTTTTTGAAAGATGAACTAGGGATTTAAGAGAGTTAAAATGATACTAATGACCCTAATTTAATCTATAGATGTTAGGGATGATTTTGGAATGTAAAAAAGTCTTGGTTGCCCTTGAAATAACTTTAAAACGAAGTTTCTACATTGTCGTCGCACTCCTACGGCAAACTTTAAGGTTTGCATCACACTCCCTATGGCAAACCCTTTCCAGTGAACATTTGCGATGGTTAGGTGATGCACACCCCTTTGTAAAGCCATAACTTTTTGCTCGAGTATTGGATTAAGGCAAAATTGGTATCGTTGGAAATCTAATTCGATATCTACAATTTGGTGGGTCTTAATCTTCCAAATTTCACATATACATAAAGTTATACTCGTTCAAAGATGACCCTTATAAAATTGAACACCAAAAATTGGCCGAATCAAAGGCTCTTAGTTCACTTTGCCCTAAGTGATTCTTATGAACATATTTCACCTTGACAGCACTTCACATACTAGGATATAGGTCATGAAACTTATTCTCACTTGTAAATAATTTCTATTAGAGATCATACATGTAGGAAAAATAGTTTGATTTCTAGTTTAAAAATGTAGGGGTTACAGATGACTAATTTGGATACTGATAATGTTTCCACTCAAGGTGATCTTGTATTTCATGAGTAAATCCTTTCTTTGGGACACAAAAATCTGTTGACTGGTGGCCAATCTTGCCATAATTAAAGCATTTGCCTTTGAATTTCTTCTTAGGTTGATTGCTTTGTTGTCCAGCTTTCTTTCGCTTCTTTGAGTTGGTGGGGTTGTCTTTTACAATGTTAGCCCTATTCATTGAAGAATTTTCTTTAGACCTCCTCTCTTTGGATTTATTGTCTTCTTCAATGTGAAACCTACAATAAGGTCTTTGACGTCTTTGACTATCATCTCTTTTCATTTATATTTCAAGTAATTCTTGAAGTCCTTCCCCAAAGGTGGCAACTTCTCAATAATTCCAGCCTCATTCACAACCAAACCTTCCATAGGGAGATCATGGATAATGCTTTGCAAATACTGTACTTGATAAATAAAAGTCTTGCTATCGATCATTTTGTACTCTAGGAATCGTGCAGCATAGAACTTCTTGGTTCCTGTATCCTCAGTCTCATATTTCTTTTTCAGCGCATTCCACAATTCTTTCGATGTCTTCATTACATTATAGATGTTTTATAGGTCATCTTGGAGGTCACTTAGGATGTAATTCCTACATAGGATATCAGAATATTTTCACGCCTTTGTTACAACAAATCGCTGGACCCAAGTTCCTTCGGGCACTTTTGGAGAATCTTCAGAAATAAACCTTTGAAGACATAAGGTAGTCAGATAGAAGAACATCTTCTATTACCACCTCTTGAAATAAACTCCAAAAAATTTTCCAGGCTTTTCCTCTAGTGCCATAGTGGGTGGCACATTTGTGCGACTGGTTGTGGAAACATTAGTTGCTACCACACTTGTCACACTATCAATGTGACCTTCTGTAGTCATTTTTTCTATCACAAAAAGGCAGTCAACTTTAAGTATAAAATTATACTAATCACAAGTGCATAGCAACTTATAAATGTCATTAGTTTCTAGTTTAATGATGAAGTTTTTGTATCTTTCAATCGTTAAATCGAATGAGCTTTAACTTGTGATGAAGATTTTATTCCTTCAAATCACTTGTTAAATTCAAATAGAGTAGAAAGCTTAAAGTTTTAATCTCCAAAAATATGAACATTACAGAATATAGCTTATTTTCTTAAGATTATTGTTTCAGGTACACAAATCTATATGTTAGTTCAAACAATTCAACATAAGTTCAAGATTAATTCAAGAACACTTATAAAGTTTTTAATACCATCAACACAAGATCAAAATGACCTTTCAATAGATGTGTGTTACAAAGTATTTTAATGAAAATAGATGAAACAAAATTAAGCCAAGTCCTCTGAATTCACAAAGCGCCAAGGAAATAATTCCCCTCAAGTACCCGAGGTTGCATAATTTTTCTCCCAAGATAAAATGGCTTCACAACTAGAATATAGTGGTACCTCAAACGTTCTGGTTTTCGTCGAACTCACTCAATGGGAGATGATCACACAAAGTTTTTAGAAGCAAGATAAATGTTTTTCTTATGCAGAAATTTTGTTAGTAAACCTGTGGAAAATGTAGATTTATATAGCCATGAAATGCCCCTTCCAAAAAATGGCGAAGGTTCATCGGAAAGGTGTATCCTTTGGAACAGTCATGTTTATCCATTTGAAATATTATTTATTTTTATGAACAGTCATAACCATTCAACAGTCACCCCTTTTCCAAAATAGTGTGTCATTTTCTCGAAGGGTTGCATCTCTTTCGAGGAAGCATTTCAATTTCAACAGTTATTTCTGCACTGGATGCATGCATGTTCATGGAGGAAAATAATTTACATTTTTCTTTTGTTTTTTGAACTGGATTTTCCCAAGTTTCAAATAAATTTTATCCAAAAAATTAATATCATTAATCAATCATTTGACAAATCCAAATTCAAATCCAAATCCGAAGCCGAAGCCGAGCCAGCGACGATGACGGTGCGAGGCACCTCTTTGTTCTTATCTCACTATCCATGTTGAGGTTTTGCTTCTTAATAAGAACACATGAAAGATTCTTTCTTCCACCAATATGGGAGAATTAATGTAAGACCCCGCAAAATTCTTAAGCTTAATTCAATCTTTTAAGCTTGTCAAGGGGGTCCCAGACGTAGAAAATTCTAGCTAAGTTTCCAGACTTAGTTTATTTTTGGCCTTCAAAAGTTGGATATCTCATTTTGCAACCTTAATGTCCTTTAATGGTTGGTATTCTTGCTAATTCATGACAAGAGAGGTCAATAGGTGTTCCCGAATAAGTTTTAGATTTTTTGGACCTCATTTAAACCATTCTCGATTCTACGAGAATTTTGATGAAAGCCTTTCATTTGCTTCTCTTCGGTGTCCCAAAAGAGTGGACCAATGCGATCTTGGCGCGCCGCATCGCCTATCGTGTTGGTTAACATTGTTGCAGGTTACCAGAGCCAAAAGTACTGAGGCTTGTCATGATCATGGAGTGACACATTGAGTATCGCGTCGGTGCCTAATTTTAGTCATTAAATGACCACATCCTTAAGGGTAATTAGGTCATTTTCCTCAATCTTCAGCCCTCATAAACACGAAATTTAGCCCTTTTTTTTCAAAATACAGTCCTTATTCTATAATTGCTCAAGAACAAGAATCCATAGGTGATCAAATTTCAAGCCAAGGATTCAAGATTTCCTCCATCAATCTTCAAGAAATCATCTACTTAGATATGTAAAGTGTTCATACAAGGATCCCTTTCATCCTTGGAGTTCAAGAAGCTATTTTTTTAAAGCTTAAATAATGATGTTCATGTTGTGGATTGAAATTGTACCCATGTTGTTGATTTGTATGGCTTCCAAGATGGAATATTTATGTATTCCTTGATATTATGTTTGCATGTGGATTGAATTTCATGAAAATGAGTTTATTAAGTAGCCAAGATGTAATTGTTTAGTGTTCATGCCCAAGCCTAAGTATATGAATCCCATGTGTTTGATAAAATGCCTAAGTGAGTAGAATTGTGTTTTATGGCCCTTTGTTGATCTAAATGATGAACTTATGATACAATTAGATGTTCAAAATGACAACCATGCTAAATCTATGTCTCATAGTTGTTTGATGGAATGCTCATGAGACTAGAATTGTGAAATTATGATATGTTTGAATGCATTCCTATCCATGTACAAGATTATGAATATCAAGTGCTTCATGAAATCCCTCAATGATTGTATTATGAATTCTGGCCTATGGTTATGTATTTATAGAAGTGTCATATCTTGATAGTTTCATGCTATCGAGTCCTAGGGTGCTTATACTTGACAATTTAGTTATGTGCCTAGAGCCAGTGTAAGTTTTTAATATACTCTCAGTCAACCCATGATCCTTAGAATTCAGTCAGTCACATGACTTAGGAAAACTGGGTAAATTCAGTATCAGTCTAGCCTTTCACAGTACTCAATAATCTTAGTAAGTTATCGGATCTCAGTATTATTTCGTCAGTCAACAAAACTTAGTAAAATCAGTCCAGTTCAATCAGTAACACAATCAGTGATAGCTTAGTCAAGCCTAGTATGAACTAGGAAATCAGTTCAGTAGCTATTCAATTGGGAGTAGAATTTAGCACCGAGTGAACCCAAGGATGAGGGCTCACCTGTCAGCCAGTAGAGGGTGTGTTCCTTAGAATCAATCCTTGTAGTCCAGAACTACGTAGCCAGCATAGGTTGAGATGTACCCCTACAAGTCTAGGGATTATACATCTCATTTGAGTTTTCCTACTAGAAGGGGTTGACAGAAGAGCTCCCTATCAGAGAGGGTTAACTTATAGCTTGTCCTTACCCGTGGCACGGTACTGACACCCTTTCGGCTGGGGTTACAGGTTGGACCCCCACTTGTTCAGATTTGAGGCATTTTGTTTAGATGATTACTTCCCATAGTCTCAGTCTTAGTCTCAGTAAATAATATGAGTACGACCACGAGGATGGACAAGAACAAGTGCGTATTAAATCAGTCCAAGGAAGTACCAAGTAAAGTGTGAAAGAGGGCCCAAATGCACTAAAAATAGCCCCTAAGTTACACTTTATGGGCACCTCACCCTTGAGGGGTATTATGGTTATTTTGTATTCTATTTTGTAATACATTATATATAGAACCTCTTAGGGTTTTTATTCTTAGATGTTTATTGATATTTAAAGTATTAATAAGAATATTTCTCTCTTGTGAGAAAGGCCTATGGCCAAAACATTGTAACTAGGATTTCCAACTTGAGTGTGGAATCATTAGTGTTAGATTCATGCTTGGAACGTTGGGTGCTAGAGGAGGTTAAGGTCTCTTTTGTGCTCACCAAAGAGATAGGTATTTGTAGTGTGTAGTGTTAATGGTCCAAGAGTGGAATAGGCTCTTCGGTTCTAAAGATTATACCTTCACTTTGTCTATCTATCTATCTTTACATTTCTTGTACTCTTTGTTGTTGTTCTAGTCAAAAACCGTGTGTTGTTGTTTCCATTGTATTATTTTTCATCTTGTTCTTCATCTTGTTATCTTGATACTCTCTTTGTTAGTTTGTGGTGGCTGTTTTACTGTCAAATACCCCATTGTTATCTCGTATTATTGTTGTTGTAGTGAATCCGAGAGTGGTCCCCAAAAAGGTCCTTGGATCCTTAAGATTAGTGGACTGATTTGGAGTGTGTTTTCGTTCTTTCGTTGTCTTTCTCGTATAATTTGGTATCAAAGCATGTCTTGATCTTCTTGGGCTTACTTGTTAGAAAATTCAAAAAAGAAAAATTGTTGGTGAAAAAACAAAAATTCCCGAAAAAAAAGAGCAATCTGTCCATTTAGTGTTCTTGGCTGAAAATTGTGTTTTTGTTGTGTATTGGCCAATATTTTTACTTGTCTTTGTTGTCTCTAAGTGTTAGTTTTGTTCCTCACTAACACGTTGAGTCTGTATCTTAGATTTGAGCTTGAAATGTTGATGTTGTTAATGTGAACAAAGTGTGGCCGATTGTTGTTGGTATTGTTGTTGCGGGTTCAAGACTTGAACGTGTGATATGTTGTTGGTTCAAGTTTTGAACGTGTTTTGTGGATATTGTGTTGTGCAATTTAAGCTTGGGAAGTTGTTGTTGTTGTTTGGGAGGTCCAACTTGAACCTTAGAACTTCAAGACTCAAAGTTTGTGTTCTTGGTCATTCTTGTATCATTTGGTATCACTTGGTGTTCTTGGTGTTCATAACAATCTCCATATATTGTTGACAAAGAAAATGGTTGTTGATCTTAGAAGAAGAAGAAAAAGAGTGTGTATTGTGTTAGTCTTGAAAGACATAGATCCAAGTTTCAAGGTGTAGTACTTGACTCAAAGACTTTTCCTACACACTAAAGACTTTACATCACTTCTCAACCACTTTCCCATGAAACAAGGGTCCATGTTTTAAGGAAAATTACTACAAAAGTCAAGTGTTGAAATGAGAAACTTGAAAAAAAGGATCCAAGACTTATTCTTCCCTCCTTAAAACAAATTTTACCAATCTAAATTAAAATTGGTCAAGACTTGGACTTTGGAAAATAAAAATTGTAGAAACCAACCAATACGTGGCTGCCACATCATCAAGTTACCAAATGATACAAGGATGACCAAGAACACAAGAAAACATACACCAAAACAGTCAACAAGTTGAGGAAACCCGAGACTATTTTGGTGACCACTCTCGGATTCGCTACTTATAACAAGAATAGAGAGAACAACGAGTGTTAACACCTTAAAAAAGACAACCAACAAGTTATATTATCACAATACAATGAATAACAACAAAGCTACAACAACTAGAACCTAAGGGTTTTAAGACAATACAAGGGAAATCCAAAACTAGAACAAGAAACAAAGATAGATAGTTAGACACAATGAAGTTATAATCTTAAGAACCCAAGAATGGTAAATCTTGGACCCTTAACACCAAACTCAAAATGAACCTAACTCTTACAATGACACAAGAGGGCGTCCACCCCTCAAGCACCAAGGTATTAAGCTTTGCAACACACAAGAGAATCCACCCTTATGCTATGCCCTAATTTTGGTTTTGGAGCTATCTCTCTCACAAGAGGAGTGTTCTTACAATATTAAACATAAACTAAGTAAATAAAACCTACATTATTCTATTTATACAATATTACAAACAAATAGAGAAATGACAAAAGAGCCCTCCCATAAATGGGCTCCAAAAACCCCCCTTAAGTGTACAAAAAGGATGGCTTTGGGCCTCCTTTACACTTAGGCTTGTGCACTCCTTTAAGTGGTCTTCAAAAATGCTAAAAAATTGTCCATGGTCATGATCATAATTGTATTATCCTCTCCATCTTGAGAGGAATTTTCCTTCAAATTCACGACCTCACCTCTTTTAGAGAGGTATCTCACACGGCCCCTCACACGGCCACACATCTTCTATTTCCTCCTCAACTTAAATCCCAAACTCTTTGTGCTCTCCATCTTGAGGATTTCCATCAACCTTGGCCAATTCATTCACCACTTCCTCTCCTAGGTAGTATAACTTCCCCTCTCTCAGATATTGTGTCTGGAGAGGTGGATAGATAGGACTACTAGTTGCTCGATCAGGACCCTATCTTTATTGCGAGCCAAAAACCCAATTTATATGCACATTTCTCTGATTTGGATACTCACTAGCCTTATGCCCCCACACTTGACACTTGAAGAATTGAAACCCCTTGGGATTATAAGTAGGATTAAATTTACCTTCATACCTTGGAGGATGTTTTTGATAAACCTAGGGGATCTCAGGTTGGGCATCCTTAAAAGAGTTCTCTTTGAGCTCCCTCTCCACCTCTAAAGCCGCTTGGAAGATGCCCTCTATGGTGTCAAATTTGTGAAGCGTCATGCGAGTGGATATGTCCTTATTTAACCCAACCTTTAATCTCACAATGTCATGAATTACTTGCTCTCCTCGGTGGTTAAGTTTCAACATCAATTATTAAAATTCATTGTAGTAAGCCATCACACTCTTGCTCCCTTGCCTCAAATTGTATAATTTGGCAAGGCTATAAGTCTTGGGCAAGTACCTTTGCCGCATAAGGTTCTTTAATAGAAACCAGGGAGGAGGTTGCACCCCGATCACCTCATTCCCGAACCGTTTAACATATTCCCACCATGTATTAGCATACCCCTCAAAATGAGCTATCGCATAAAAACTCTTATTTTTCTTGATAAGGTCATTGAGTTGGGATATCTTTTCACACGAATATTCCCAAGCAAGATACGCTTTGGGATCACTCTCACCCTTGAAGATTGGGAGACTAACTTTGATGGAGTTTATTTCCAAGTCTCGATTTTGGTGGCTTTCCCTCACCTTTCAACCTGGCTCCCCATGTATACCCCTCATTCTTTCTTTCTTCAAGTAAGCATTACCATAGACTCCATAACCTTCATGTCGTTATTCCCTACTATATCCTTTCACACGGTTTGGTTGGTTCGGGTTAGGTGGGTTTGTATTGGGTGGAAAATAAGTTCTTTAGTCTGATGGAGCTTAAATTAGAATGTAAGGCCTTTGGTTAAGTGGAGGGATCGAGTTTGGTGTTGGTATTTGGGTTCCAAATGCTTCTTGTTGGACTTGGTAAAGTGGAGGGTAGGTTGGTCTATCAAACTCTCAGCTTTGGGAAGCATTTGGTGATTATCTTGGTGGATTGATCATTTGGTATAACATTTTGGGGGAGATGGTAGGAAATTTATTTTGATCATGTCCACTCGAGGATACATAATAGTATTAAGGAGTAGAGGGGCGGCTTCTTTGGCTTTTCACTCGTTCCAATCTCTCACTCATAGTAGATACATACCCTTTCAATGATGTTACATCCGTTTCTAACTTGAAACCCTAAAGGTCTCTCTCTTGTGAGATTTTGGCCGAAACTAGGTTACAACATTAGGGTAGAATCTCTTTTATTGTTTGTTTGCTTGGAACTTGGGGTGCTTGAAGGATTGAGGTCCTCTCTTGTGTCTCTTTGAAGAGTGTAGGTGTTCCTACTATCATCATTAAGGGTCTTTGTGTGTCCTCTACACTTAGGTTCTTAATCATTATAGTAGTTTATGTCTCACTATCTATCCCTTTGACTTTTGCAATCTTCTAACGTTATATCTTGTTGTTGTGGAACCGAGTCTGATTATTCTTGTTTTCATCTTGTTCATATCATTATTGTTGTGTTGTTGGCTGTTTTTGGGTGTCTAATACACCCTTGTTTCTTCTATTCTTGTTATACTAGTCGAATCCGAGTGAGGTCCCCTTTTGGTCCAAATTTTTTCTTGAATTTGTGGAATGTTTGGGGGTATGTTTTGTGCTTTCCCTTGTTTTTCTTGTATCATTTCACCAATGCAAATTAAAATTGGTTAAGACTTGTACTTTGGAAAATAAAAATTGTCGAAACCACAACCAATATGTGGCTGCCACATCATCAAGTTACTATTCACGCATGAAATTTTGGCTCAAATTGCAGATTTTCTTAGTTTCTTTTTATTGTTCTGTAGTTTTATTTATTGGTTCCAATACTAATTGCAAACTAGTACTCATCTACTAGATTGTTAGTTAGTCTTTGTATTTGTTCATTCATGTTTAGCGTTTGTTGTGTGCTTTTTTTCTCTTTTGTGAATTCGTTGTGTTGTGTTGGTTCAAGTTCGTAAACAATTTTTATTTTGAGTCACTCAAAATAAAATCTATTCCAGGAAAATATGGACTCATCCCTCAATCACTCATGAAGTACAAGCTGACTTTCAACACGTATGAAACCAAGTGTGAGGTAAAACTGAGAGTGAGAGTGTGGTGAGGTATTTTGAACTAAAAAGTTTGTTTTGTAGTTTGTTGTTGTCTTTTGCTTTAGGTACCATGGCTGCCACTAATCTCAATACCACACCTGATCACATCAATGATGATATTAAAGAAATGAAATGGCACGTGAAAATGCTATGCCAATTGTTACCTAAACTTATCCTACAAAATCTAACTTCCCTTGTCCAAGCACCTTGTTCTGAGAGCTTCCTTGTAATACCCCAAAAAAATTTTCATCGAAATTTTGTGCATAAACATATTGGGTCCTATCTTCTAGAACGATTTATAATTTTTCATGTGGAATTTCCAAGAGTTAGACCTACCGTTACGAAGAGCATCGAATAAGCTTTCCAACGATATGTGGATCATCCAAAACGGACACCCGAGCGATAAGTTACAAAAATTTTGATCGAACAGTGAATAGTTAGGAATAGTAAAACGTGCAGGAAAAAGTACTGAGGCCAGGCATATTTTTGCTCCAACTTCAAACGATCATAACTCCTTGTACATAATGAACTGTGTGAGCTGCTATATATCAACGGAAAGACCTGAGAGTCTTCTTTCCAATGAAATTATTTTCATTCAATTTGGATATTGGAGTAAAACGTTATGGTCGATCCTTCAGCCTATCAAAATAGTCCCCCATGGATAGATTCAGGTTTTATTTGTTTCTTAGGGGCATTTTGGTCTTTCACCATTCTTTTAGACCTCTATAAATACCCCATTTAGCTGACAACTTGTATTATTTTCCTCTCATTTCTCTTATATGTGTATATATATATATATAGATAGATATATCAAGTTAGGGTTAGGGTTTTGAATTGGGGGAAATTAATTGGAGGCTTTGATTCAAGAATTCCTTTCATCAATCCCTTCTGGCTACGGAGTCTAAGGTATGTAAGTATTTATTTATGGATCCCTTCCGTCCATAAAGCCCAAGAATCCTATTTTTCAAAATATGAACTTGTGGTTTCTATGTGTTGATTGAATTTAATTGATGATGATATTGTATTGTGACTTCTAAATTGATAGCATGAATATTATTGTAGTGTGTGTGATGGAACTTATATTCTTATTGTGGATGAGAAATTGGGACATAATTGGTATGAAATGGGGAAGTTGATGCATATGATGTGAATGAAATTTTGAGTATGTTGTTTATGAAATGGAGAAATTGTGTTGAGTGATTGGAAAATATATATAAGTTTGTGATTTCCATGCTTTGTGTAGAATTAAGTTGATGTGATGTAGAAGGATGATTGGAGCATGTTTGTTTATGTATTGGAGGAATTGTGTTGAATTTATGAGTTCATGCTAATTAGAGTAGTGAATTGTTGTGATGCGAAGATGAGTGATATTGAGGTAATTGTGTTTTCCATGTGTTGTACTATGTTTATACCATGATGTATCCGCGCGTGGAGAATTGGTTAATAGAGTTATGATTCTTGGTAGTAGTAAGTATTGGGAGATTATGTTATACATGTTATGAGTCTTATCGATGTATTTAAGTGAATTGAGGTGGTATTAATATAAGATGTCATGAAAATCCTATGGTTTATGAACCTAATCATGTAAGGGCCAATAGAAGGTGTAGTGAGTATTTAAGGAAATGACTTGTAAGACATTGTGGTGTAGTGTGGAAACCTAAGGAAATGTTAGGAGAGTAGAATATTAATATTATGATATGATTTGGTGCCATGTTGACATGTTAAGTATGAAATTCCCAATTATGTGCTAAGCTATGCATGTTATGTGTTCGTCGAAATGTCGATGTGAATGAGGTTGTATCATTACGAGATGTTGTCATGAAATCCCTATGGTACATAAATCTAAGCATGAAAAGAGTGGATGGAATCTTGGTATGGTTGTGTGACATTATGGTGGTATGTGGTGTATAAATATGTGAATTGGGTAGTTGAATAATTGTAAACTAGACGAATCCACCTATGCTTAAAAGATGCATGCAAGGTGTTTGTGAAAATGCCTAAGAGACTAGAGATTATGTTTTTACAATATAATAGGTCCTAAATGACTAGTCGATGTTCGATGCTTATGTCCAACGTGATTTTCATGCTATGTGTTTGTTGAAATAATTATGCGAATAAAGTTGTATCATGAATTGGAAAGATGATTTTACATTGGATAATGTTATTAATGAGGTATGAAATTATGATATTCGATACATATATGATTTTGAAATAGATTTATGTCTAAAATTCCTTGATTTTGAATATATGATGATTTGAATTGTTAAGCCTTGATTTATACAAGTATTCCATTATTTCCACGTTATGATGTGATAAGTGGTATTGAAAACCTTATGTCCCTATTGATTATTGTTTCAAGTGTCTTTAAAATGTGAGTTGCATTGTGAATTGAGGCGTGTTGACGTTGAAGTTGTTGACGTTGAAGTTGGAGGGCTATGATGAGCCTTGGCATTGTTTAGGTTTTATTGATGTTGTGGTGGTTTAAGAACAAAAGGTGATACGTTTCGATGTTGGAAAATATTCTTAATTTGAGTCAAGTTAGGGATCCATAAATGATTATTTAATAATTTGAGAAAGATACATGATTTCGGTCATCATTGTTGACCCTTGAGATGTTTTGAAGTGGAATCCCTAATGTGTTCTGAGCTTGTCGGGGAGTAGTACTTAGAACCGAGAGGGAAATTTGGTATTTTCCCAAACCTATGTGCCACCATAGGGTTGTTTGATGATGATATTATTGGCCAGAGAGCCCGATTATGATTATTGTAGTTTTAAGGTTGTACTCCCTGGCAAAGAGTATGACGCTCCCGCCAACGGGGGTTTGAAACGTTGGTATTTCACGTAGCTCATATGGGGTTATCGGTTATAGGAAACTACCCTGTCTATGAGAGTCATGTTTATTGAAATACCGAGTCAGTTTCACGGTAATCTCAATCGAGCGATGAACAATGAACTCCCGGTTAGTTTCAAAACTTGGGGAAAACTCAGTAATCTCGGAAATCACTCTCAAACTTATTTATTATCATTATGGAGAGACTTCATGCTAGATGAGGGTAGCTCTTGAATGTATTTAATCCGTATCAGTGAGAATTGAGACTTTCTGCTAGATGAGGGTTGATCTCAGGTTCAGTTATTCAGTGTTTCAGGGTCGGTGGACTCGATCTAAAATATCGATATCAGTTTCTCAGATTATCATAAAGACTTGTGTATGAATTTGGTTATCGATGGTAGAAGTATGCTATTAAGGTCATGGTGGTCGGTGTCACATATTGGCATGATTTTGGTTATACGTTATGCATTTATGTATGCATTATTGATCAGACATGTTCATGTTTAAATACTGCATAATTTCTATACATGTTTACTCCCGCAAAGGCATATGGTACAGATTGTTATGTTCATGCATAAGCTTTATATATTTAACCTTACCCTATCCTTGCATACTCGGTACATTTTTGTACCGACACATTTGCGTTATGGTGCTTTCTCTTATATTACATCATAGGTTTAGAAGAGCGTGATCCAGAGTATATTTAGCTATCAGATGTTGTAGCAGTGAGTCCTCATAATCCAAGGATATTCCATTTCAGTGTTTTGTTGATTTTAGTAGATGGAGTTAGTTGGAGAATTGTCCCTTCAACTCCACAGTTTAGATAGTTAGAGACTTTTCAGACAGATGTATTAGTGTGTGGTTTCCAGTATTGCATATTTTTTTTATGTTTGAACCTTATGGCAAGTTTACGCATGTATTTTATTATATTATGTAGTGAACAGGTATAGATATCAGAAAAGGGTTAGCTTGTGCTCTTTCATGATCATAAGCACCGTATGGCATTTCGGTTCTCAGGAATCGGGGCATTACATTCCCGAAGGAAGAGGTAGGCTGCCCCAACCTACCCCAAGGTAAAGAGGATATTGAAACATCTTTGGTACTTTATAGTGAACTTATAGAGAGTGAAACACTTGCTAGTTCCAAATCTATCCGTGAGACAGATCATGCTCTCTTTAGGTTTAATGTTTTGTTTGAAGATGATATAAACACTCCTAATGAACCTAGTGGTGAAAATGATGGTATAGCTTTCCTTGAAGGCTATAGCCGATATGCTAATCCACTATGGTGTGACAACAGTTCTCCTAAAGATGGAAATCTCTTCTTGGAAGATGATAGTACTCTTATGGGCAAGAATGTGTAGTCTCGAAAATGAGTACTCTTGGTAGTACTCTTGGTGTTCATAATGATCAATTTACTCTTAAATGTAGTTCATTACTTGAGCATATGAATGAAGTACTTAAAAATTTGCAAGTTAGTGATAGTGTCTAGAGAATTAATCTTGATAATGCGCATGACTCTTTGAATATCTTGTGTGGTAAAGGCATTGCGATTAGTTTTGTTCATAGAGATCATGTGTATGAAAATGTTTTTGTGTGTGAATGTGGGAGTGAAATTCTAGGGGAAGGAAGGGCTAGCCTCGGCTTAGGCCTTTGGCTAATTCTTCCATTTGATCCCGGTACCATCTTAGGGTGGGAAAGGATAACTCTCGGCCTATTTTCCTTTTGTCTTGATGTTTGTCCAAGCCACTTCCTTTGTAGAAATTGTACTAATCTTTTCATGATTAAAACAAAGGACCCGTGGCTATACTTCAAATTTGTCCCACCTCGGCATGGTATGTAGATGTGTTTTTTTTATAACCCTAACCCCTTATATCATGAGGATGTGTGTTTTTTTGTCTTCTATTGATTTGCAAGGTAAGAATTCGAGGTTGAATCTTTTTTAAGAAGGGGAGGATGATATGAGTACGACTACGAGGATGGACGAGAACGAGTGCATATTGAATCTGTCCAAGAAAGTGCACAAGTAAAGTGTGAAAGAGGGCCTAAATGCACTAAAAACAGCCCCTAAGTTACACTTGATGGGCACCTCACCCTTGAGGGGTATTGTGGTCATTTGGTATTCTATTTTGTAATACACTATATATAGAACCTCTTAGGGCTTTTAGTCTTAGATGTTTATTGATATTGAAAGTTGTAAGAAGAACATTTCTCTCTTATGAGAAAGGCCTATGGACGAAACATTGTAACTAGGATTTCCAACTTGAGTGTGGAATCATTCGTGTGGGATTCATTCTTGGAACGTTGGGTGCTAGAGGAGGTTGAGGTCTCTCTTATTCTCACCGAAGAGATATGTATTTTTAGTGTCTAGTGTTAAGGGTCCAAGAGTGGAATAGGCTCTTAGGTTCTTAAGATTATACCTTCACTTTGTCTATCTATCTTTCTTTACATTTCTTGTACTCTTTGTTGTTTATTTAGTCAAAAACCATGTATTGTTGTTTCTATTGTGTTTTTGTTCATCTTGTTCTTCATCTTGTTATCTTGATACTCTCTTTGTTAGTTTGTGGTGGATGTTTTGGTTTCAAATATACCATTGTTATCTCGTATTGTTGTTGTTGTAGTGAATCTAAGAGTGGTCTCCAAAAAGGGCCTTGGATCCTTGAGATTAGAGGACTGATTTGGAGTGTATTTTTATGCTTTCGTTTTCTTTCTCGTATCAGTAAAAGAACTCAGATAGTTCTTTAGATTCAAGACTGTTAGATACAGTTACTCAGTTCAGTATGGAACTCAGCACTATCAGACACAGTCACTCAGTTAACTGTATATAAGTTATATGAAACTCATGTTATCAGTATTCAAACTTAGTAGTCAGTATTATCATGACCTCATTTATAGTTACGTATTCATGCATGTATTCTCACGTTCATGTTATTCAGTCAGTTAGTATTGTTCATGCATATGAACCCCATGCATTCAGCGTACCTCACTTTGAATACAAGTACATTCAAACGTACTAACGCATACTTTTCTTCTACGTTATGGTGTTTTATATCATAGGTTAGGACACTCAAATTCCCGATCACACTTAGCTTAAGATTCAGCCAGCAGCAGTAGATTTGCAGTAAATCCTCATCATTCAAGGATAGCATGATTATTTCATTACTTCATTATTTCAGTTTTAGTAGACGGAGTTAGTTGGGGACATGTCCCATCAACTCCATAGTTTTCAGACAGTTTAGAGGCTTTTAGACTAGCATGTTCAGACAGTTTATTTCAGTTTTGGTATTGATATAACATATTTCCAGATGTTATGTTTTATCAGATATTTGAACCTTATGGCCTTTCAGCCCTTTTATTTTGCATTTACACAATATATGATGCAGTGCTCAGTTACAAATATCAGTCATAGGTTAGCTTGTGGTCCTTCGGGATTGCTAGCACCGTGTAGTATTTTGGGTATCATATTTAGGGCGTTACAAACTTGGTATCGGAGCCTAAGGTTCAATAGAGTCCTAGAAAGTCTGAAAAGTTGCATCTAGTAGAGTCTTGTGCATGGGTGTGTTATGCGCCACATTTATGTACAGGAGGCTATAAGATATTTTAGGAATAGTTTCCCTTCTTTCAGTATTCCTGTCACGCCAGTGATCATGAGCTCAAATTTAACTCTCAGCCTAATCCATTTCTCCTTTTTTATTTACAGAACATGCCTTCCAAAAGAAGAAATGAAAATCAGTTAGCCCCTCAGCACGTTCAGGCAGGTCCCTTAGATAAGCATGTCTCCCATGCAGAATTCAAGACTGCATTCACTACTCTAACCAAGTCAGTCACAGTTCAGAATAAATGGCTAGCTTCTTTTCTAGCCAACTGAATGTCCAATACTACTGCAGCCAGGATTCGGGACTTCACCCAAATAAATCCTCCCCTATTATCAGGTTTCAAATCTGAAGAGGATCCATAAAAGTTCCTCGACCAAGTTCAAAAAGTCACAGATATCATGGGAGTGACTTCCAGTGACAATTCTGAGTTATCCATTTATCAGCTACAAAATGTAGCTAATACGTGGTTTAAGCAGTGGAAGGTAGGCAGGGGTATAGATACAGAGCCTATAGAGTGGGAAGAGTTTACTACTGCCTTCCTAGACCGATTCTTTTCCCTAGAGCAGAACGAAGCCAAAGTGTTAGAGTTTATCAATCTCAGACATGGTAGCATGAGTGTAAAATAATACTCCCTCAAGTTTACTCAGTTAGCCAGGTATGCTCACCATGTAACAGCAGAGAGTAGATCCAGAATGAGCAAGTTTGTGTCTGGGGTATCAGGTAGAGTGGTTAAGGAGTAAAGGATTGCGATGTTGATTAAGGAGATGGACATATCTAGGCTTATGGTTCATGCTCAAAAATTGAAGAGCAGAAGCTTAAGAAGAAGGAGAGAGAGAATAAGAGAGCCAGAATAGGTAGCTATAGTTTTTCTTAGCTAGGGTCGCAGGGCTGTAACCGTTCTCAGCATAGTCAAAAGTTTTCAGTCCCAGTTCCATCCTTAGTTAGTGCGCCAGTACCAAAGTTTAGAAATGACCGTATGGATGGGGCGCCAAGCTCTAAAGCCCAGGGTAGTAAGAGAAAGAGTTTTACTAATCCGCTTTGCGAAGAGTATGGTAAGTATCATAAGGGGATGTGTAGATCCGGCAGTGATGTGTGCTTTGGATATGGCGAGTCGAGTCACAAGGTCCGAGACTATCCTAAACCTGGCCCTCAAAGTTAGCATAGTCTTCCTTCAGCCCAGTTCGATCGCCTGAATCAGCAGGGTGCAAATTCCAGCGCTATCAGTGAGCAACGCCCAGACTCTATGCTCTTCAGTCTCGATGGAATCAGGAAAATCCTTCTGATGTAGCCACTGGTATGTTACCGATCCCTCATTCACATGTTCACGTTTCTCCATATTCAGGAGCTTCTTTTTCTTTCGTAACTCTTTACATAGCAGTTAAATTTAAGGTCAGACCAAATATTAATAGAACCTTTCTCAGTCTCCACCCATTGGGTCAGCCCATCATAGCCCGCCAGGTATACAGGGACTGTCCGGTTATGATATCTCAAAAATTCAGGCCTTCAGGTTCTAGTAGTAATACCAGTATGTGTAGGAAATCCATAAGGAAAGATGATTCCTGACCCATTCCTACCTCCATGCAAAGTTTTTTACTTCAACCATCACGATACTTACGCATGCTTTATGTTTCAATCCCATGAATAAAACTTATATCCATGCATTTTTCATAGAATAGTGTGTGTTTTAAGTTCCTAGTATAAGGAGTTCCAGTTCACCCAGTGTTACGAATCATGTCCCATGAAAATAAAAATTCTAGGCTCAGCTCATGCAGCTCATGACTCATGCTCCACTCCTAGTGATCAGCCAAACTCAGATTATGTCATGTATACTCTCACTTTAGATCTCTCAGTGAATCCGTGGTGTTGATGCTCTATCCCTCAGGCCTAAGTTACAGCGTCAGTTCAGTAATCAATATTCAGTAAAGGACTTAGATAATCCTACAGGACCATGGCTTTTAGTAATCAGTTACTTATCCATCAGAATTCAGTACTTCAGTATCAGTCTAAACCTTGATTATCAGAAACTATCATTTAGTTTCAGTTACAGTCTTAGTTACGGTTACAGTCTCAATTACTGTCTTAGCTAAAATCTCAGTCCCAATCCTAGCCTAGTAATCAGTTCATTAACTCAGTGTAGTTTCAGGATTTCTAGACCATAGCATATGGCCATCAGTTACTTAGTTATTAGTATTTTAGTACCCTAATTTACAGAATGTTTCCAAAATATGCTAGACACCTGATCTAGCATTCTTAAGGTAATACAGTGTTCACCCACTCATGCTCACTTACCTCATGTTACTTGGTTAGTCATTACCTTCTATGCATTATACTCTACAGTTTCAATCCAGTTGTTCAGACTAAGTTCAGTTAAGTCTTGCAAACCCAGTATTCAGTTATTAGTCCTTCAGTTAATCAGATGAGCAGTATATTTAAGTAGTCATGCTTAATACCTATGTTAATGTTTTCGGTAGTCTCGAGTGACATATTTGAAAGAGTGCCGGAGAAGTACTTCAGTTAAGTATAAGTTTTTAGTATGAGTTAGTTTAAGCAGCCAGTAATTCAGTTTAGCAGTCCGGCGAACAAGTTTGGATGGTGTGGTTTCCCTTCATTCCATCTAGTCGCACTATCTAGAGTCACATGAATGTGCTCATTCTAAGATAGACCAACCAGGTAGTTGCGTGCTCAGCTTAGTTCATGTATCACATCTTAGTTTTAAATCCCAGATATTCAGTCACAATTCAGTTCATAGGTGCCTTGTGCATCGCCGTAGTTTTCCTCAGTATCTCAACAAAGTCAGTATTCTTCGAGGGACCTAGTGTCCCAAGGGGAGATACACTATAATCGCCCAAACTTTCATGACATAAACATGTCACTCTCTCTCCTTGTAATAAATACAGTTAGGATTAAAGGGTACTCATAAGTTGACCCTTAAACTTTGACCTCAGCCACAAGCCACTTATTCAAGGTGCTCAGTTTAGATCACGATATTCAGTTTATATACCACGTTTCAGGCTCAGATATATTCCCATGTTCCCATTCATTCATTCCTAATAAGTGATCTCGAGTTCATCAGTATTTTCAGTTTAAGGTAACAATTTTCCATGAATTCACTCAGTTCCATGTTCAGATTCCATTACAAACTTGGTATTCAGTTTCATGCGCAGATTTCCATTATAAACTTGGTATCAATTACCATTGTATATTCAGTCATATGTTTATGTGTCAGATCAGTCATGTATTCACACATATTAGATATACATGCTCAGCTTGATAAATTCAGCTTACCAGTAATCCCAGTAATGCATTCATTGAGGCAGCTATTCATGCATTAGATATGCATGTTCCGTATAATACATTCAGCTTATAAATCATGCCAGTCATGTACTCATGTTTCAGTTATTCATGTTCAGTATGACTTCAGGTTATCATTTCTCCCATCTCAGTTAGTCTCATTCGAGGAAGAATATTCCCAAGGGAGAGATATTGTAAGACCTCGCAAAATTTCTAAGCTTAATTTTGTCCTTTAAGCTTGTCAAGGAGGTCCCAAACTTAGAAAATTCTAGCTAAGTTTCCAGACTTAGTTTATTTTTGTCCTTCAAAAGTTGGCAATATCACTTTACGACCTTAATGTCCTTTAATGGTGGAATTCTTGCTAATTCATTATCAAGGAGGTCAATAGGTATTCCCGAAAAATTTTTGGATTTTTCGGACCTCATTTAGACCACGTTTGGTGTCCCAAAATAGTGGAGCAGCATGATTTTGGCGCGCCGCTTTGCCTATCACGTTGGTTAACATTGTTGTAGGTTGCCAGAGCCAAAAGTACTGAGGCTTGGCATGATCATCGCACAAAGCATCGAGTATCGCATCGGTGCCATTGACGCTCTGTGTCGCTCAACGTGTAGGTGCCCAATTTTAGTCATTAAATGACCGCGTCCTTAAGGGTAATTAGGTCATTTTACTCAACCTTCAGCCCTCATAAACACTAAATTTAGCCCTCTTTTTCCAAAATACAATCCTTATTCCACAATTTCTCAAGAACAAGAAACCCTAGGTAATCAAATTTCAAGCCAAGGATTCAAGCTTTCCTCCATGAATCTTCAAGAAATCATCCACTTAGGTATGTAAAGTGTTAATCCAAGGATCCCTTTCATACTTGGAGTTCAAGAAACCATTTTTTTAAAGCTTAAATAATGATGTTCATGTTGTGGATTGAAACATTATATACATTGTGCATTAGGGATTATTTATTATGAAGTATAAGAGACAAATAGTCATGAAATAAAATAAATAATTATTTTATCTCATGATGTGAGATAATAATTAGTATCAAAATTATTTATTTATCATTTATATCATAGTGATGGAATATTTTACACATATATATGGTGGGATAATATAATTTGGAATAACTAATTTTGAGATTAATTATCTTGAGATAAGTCTTTTCCAACAGAATCGAAAAGTTAATTATAAAAAGTTATAAAATTTTAATTTATTGTTCAAATTTAATCGTATTTTATTGTTAATAATTAAGTAATAATAAATGTAATTATTATTTAAAGAAGAGAAGCATAATTTGTCTTGATTATAAACTCTTATGCTATTTTAAGGTAGATTTCTTAAAAGTTCTGAGCAATAAGTGTGGGAGTAGTATTTAGCACCGAGTTGGGTATGATTCCAAGGTATCATTCCCCAGAACTACGTGACCCCGTAGGTTTCTGAATTTTCCATAGTGGGCTAAGATTGTGACACTAAAGTTAAGGTTCTATTCCGATGGCAAGAGTAGAACAGCTCTCCCCAACGTGAGCAAGATGTTGCACTCCATGTCAGCTCACATGGTTTATGTCAATTAGAAGAACCTCCCAAAGAAGACCCCTACTCTTTAAATAGTTTATAGATTTGAAGTCTTAGTATATATTTTGAAAGTTAATATCTCAAGATTTTCAAAGTTTTAAGTCCCAAGGTCTCTAAAAAGTGTTACAGTCTTAAAGTTCCCAAGTCTTTGAGTCTCAAGTCCTGAGTTTCCCAAAGTGCTATACTTCTTAAGTTTCAAAAGAAGTCCCTTCTTTTCATAAGATTAAAGTGTATGTTCTGAAAGTTATTATTTTAAGATTTTATCCAGTTAACAAGATTTGAGAACAAGAAAAGGATATTGATTTTAGAATAAGGTGTAATGACTCACGAGATTTATACTACATGCTTTCTTATTCATGATTTATGAGATTTAGATTTCAGTTTTTGCTCAAGATATGTGAGTCATTTATATCAGCATGCATGATTTCTATAAAGATTGATGGTATTGTTTAACTATTGCATACACCCCCATATACTCAGTACATCCTTAAAGTACTAATCTACTTATATGTCTATGTGCTACATTGTCTAATAATGTAGGTACAAGTTGTAGCGCATATACCATATTCAGTCAGTTATGCAGTTTAAGAAGTATTGTATTTTTCTTTATTCAGCCGTATTGAGTATGGGTAGTTGGGATTCATGACCCGGCTACCTATAGTCAGTACTAGTAGAGGTTTCATAGACAGTCAGTAGTGTTAGTGTATTTAATTTCAATTTTGTTGTAAAAGCAGAGTTGTAATCTTGTAAGTTCAGATTTGTAGCGGTCAAGTTCAGAGAAGTTTTATGTTTTAGCTGATTTTGCTCAGACTTACGTATTTCATTTAGTTGCTTATAGGTATGCTAGTAGAAGGGTTAGCTTGGGATCACTTGTGACCCTAAGCACCGTGTTACGCCTCAGGACTCATTTTTGGGGCATTACAATACACTAGTTAATCCTATTGATAACACAATTGAATCTTCTTGTAAGATCAATTTATGTCCACCTAGTGTTGAAGCCTATATGTTGAATGAAAGTACATCTCCTTGTGTAATTGGTGTTGATCAACTTACTTGTGAAAATTATCCATCACTTGAGTATGTGTGTGATGTGATTAATAGAATTCAAGTGAGTGAAGTATTTGAAAATGTTGGTCAACAAGACAGGAGTGAACCCGAGAGCCTTTATTGGGATGATCTTGTGCTTGAAGCCTCTTTGAAACTTGATAATTGTCTTTTAGATAGTAAAGAATTTACTTGTTCTAAATCTACCCATGAGATAACTCTTTCTCTCTTTAGATATAACTCCTTGTTTTAAGATGATTTAAATACTCCTATTGAGCCTAGTGGTGAAAATAATGCTATAGCTTACTTTGGAGGCTATAGCCTATATGCTAACCCACTATGGTTCCTCCTAAAGATGGAAATCTCTTTTTTGAAGATGAGTGTACTCTTAAAGGTAAGGAATGTGTAGTCTTGGAAGCTACTTCTTCTTCTACTTTGTTTGACTTTATTGTTGAGAATACTCATGGTGATGATTGACAAACTAGTAGTGAGTACACACATGAAGGCGCCTTAGTAAATGTCGACTTAAGTGATACCTTTCTCTACTCTCTATTTGCTTTGGATGATATGTACGTTATTGTAGAGATTATGTCGTTTAGTTTGGGTGGAGACCACGGGAAAGGGGAGTGTTGTCTAGACCCTTATCTATGGCCACTCTTCCTATTTGACCGCGGTTCTAAGTATGGAAATGGTGATGTTGGTGCACCTAACTTGTTGCTTGGTCTATATGACAAGCAAAATGTCACTCTTGGTGAATCCCTTAACTAAATCCTTTGCATATCTTTAATTGAGTTTTTAATATTGTCTTCAAAGGATATTTGGTTATACTTCAAGTACGTGCCACCTTGGCGTGATGATATTTATTGTTGTGTTAACCCTAACCCTCATGCCATGAGGATGTTGTGCTTATTTGTCTTTTCTCTATTTTTACAAGGTACGAATTCGAGGTCGAATCCTTTTCAAGAAGGTAAGGATGATATAAGAATAATAGTCGCCTTAGCTTTAGATGACATCATTCAAAGTCACTATGTAAAGAATCAAGCTTCGGTCGCATGGAGGGCACGGGATCATACTTGAAGGGGATGTTTTGAGCCAACCATTGAACAAACCTGAGTGTGGAAGATTGCTTGGAGCCTTGAAGACTTAAGGACTCTCGGGTTTGGACAACCTTTGTTGGTTCACGATTTTGGTTCCCTTCATTAAGGGTATTTTGTTCACTTGTTCTTAAGTACATTTTGGACAATTCATATTGTTTTCTAACACACCAAGGCCACCCTTGGTCATTAAGGGTAGTGTAGTATTTTTTGCCTTCTTTTGTAATATACTATAAGTAGGACTTGTTAGGTCATCTCTCATGAGTTTTATGAAGGATGAAATATTGAAACACTGAAAGTCCTCTCTTTGAGAGTAGAACACCTTAGTTTAGTCTTAGTTAGGGCTTGGAATAGCCATTGTATTTTAGGGATTGGAAAATCTAGTATTGACCTTTGCTTGGAAATGATGGATCTTGAGGTGCGTTGGTTACCTTGGCGGTCACCGTAAGAGTGTGGTGTTGATTATTACATTCATTAGGGGTTAGTTTTGAAATACAATTGGTTCTTAATCTTGTAGTAATCTTTGTCTCACTGTCTATCCTTTTTATTCTTGCAAACTTGTTGTGTTGTTCTTGTTCTCTACTCTCGGTTTGTGTTTGTTCTTTTTGGCCGAAATTGTTGTCTTCTTATTCTTCATTTTATGTGTTGTTAATCTAGTTTGGGTTGTCTGAAATAGGTGTCAAACACCTTGTTATCTTCTCATTTTTGTGTTGTATTTTGAATCCGAGAGAGGTCTCCAATCAGTCCAAGGATCTTAGTGATTTGTGGACTATTTTGGAGTGTGTTTGTGGACTATTTTGAGTCATTTCGTGAGTTCCTTGGTTTTCTTGTATCACCAAGGAAATACAAAACCCCATTTCTAGCCATTTGGTAAAATTGCCACAGGTATATTTTCTTCCTCTAATGCAATAATCTCCGTCCTCCCACTTATTCTTAGACAATTGCAGAACAACTACAACACTCAAAAGGTTGTGTTTTTATTGATCATTGCACTAAATTTCACAATAATCTAATTGTTGGAAGGTGAAGAAGTAACAAATCTCGTTGGATATAACATCAAGTTTCTTCTGATCTTAACCTTGGATATTAATAGTGCCTTTAGTTTCAGTAATGTTAACAATGCTGGACTTTTGAAAAAGCGAAGCGATTTGCTTGCAGGCTAGTGATAGGCTTGAAAAAACTATAGCTAATTCCGCATCTATACCGCCTGTTTGTTCCTGATGCAACAACCATGTTGTCAAATTAATCATTTCATATCGATTTTTTGATTTTCTGAATGTATTGGGGCTATTTTTGTTCCTTCCGAGTTTGCTGCTTCGTAGCGAATTCTTGCATTAGGACTAAAATAACCATTGATGAGTTGTTGTGATCTCTTGATATTTGAGGGAAAGAGATGGACTTGAGAATTTTTTCTGTAAAAGGTGTATTTATGTGGTATATATACTGTATCAACGTGATATAAAAGTGTATCAATGTAGTAACAAAGTGTATCAATGTAGTATAACAATGTATCATTATGGTATAAAAGTGTATCAATTGGATATAGAAACTGCATGTGACCGACTGAGTCAATGGCTAAAAGAGGGAAATAAATTGGCTGACTGGCTACAGTTGTCCACATTTACAAATTGTGGGTCATTTTTTTTCAACGTGGCCAGCCCACATCCTTTTTCCAAATATTAAGGCCTCAAAAAATTTAAATAATAAATTTTATGATTTTAATTTTACTTAAAACAACATTGAAGATTATATTTTAAAAAAAGATACAACATTTAAATTAAAAGAGAAAATAAGAAAGGAAAAAAAACTCTCTCGTTTCATCAATAATATATTTGAACTTTGAGTTAAACAACTCAAGTCTTCATATTAATAAATAAAGTTTTTGTAACAACATTCAAGGTGATGTGTTGCAAATAAATGATCATCAATATTCTTACTATGTGAAACTAAAAGCTTTATGTTTTTTAAGAACACTAGCTACATTAAAAAAAATAGTACTCATGGAACAAAAAAGGCCTTTTTGTTGATATGTATATATATTAACCCTTTTATTAAAATTTGACTTTAAACCACTAATTTTATTGAGATGAATTAACATCAAGCATCAAACAATTTTGGGCGATGCAAAATGTGAACATGACTGATGCTGTCGCCGAAAACCCTCCCAATGTATCTGGAGATAAATCTGACAGACTTTGACATTTCTAGGATTTATTTATCAAGCATTTCGATTGTCCTTGAAGGATGTATACTATGAAAAATTTATATTTTTTGATTTAAAAGGTTGTCAATTGGGTAGGCTGGTGGCGTCGGGGTCGTGAGCGGAAGAGAAACAAAGTTAATGCATACAATAACTTCAAAGGAGCCAATAATTTTGCATATTTTATCAAGATTTTACTTGATAGTGAGTTGTCAAATTCTCTTATTGAATTTCTTAAAATATTGGAAAGAGAATTTGGTAGTTTTTTGTAACGCCCCAAAAATAAACTCTAGACAGCACACAGTGCTCAATACTACAAGTAGCCCAAGCTAATCCTTAAAGCCTTCTAATAACTTTGAAACTTATAAAAAGGATAAACTTGACAAATGAAATCTCGAAATAACTGAATTTAACATCTTAACTGTAAGTCTCAAACATAGAAATTTGGAAAACGACTACTTTTGAAATCTAAAATGGAAAACAACCGAACAAGCCTCTACTTCTAACTAGAGAGCCACTGGGAAAAGCCCCAGCTGACCCAACTCAAACTAAAATCAAATAACTAGAATACTCCATTAAAAATAAATCTGATAGGATAGGCCCTTGAACTATGAGGACTCACCAAGAGCTGGGATGTAAGTGGTGATGCTCAAATCAATCTCACTGCTGGAACTGAGCACCTGGACCAACATTATAAGACAATGTAGCAGATAGACGTATATGTGGATCAGTACTTCTGGAATGTACTGAGTATGTGGGGGTGAATGCATAAGTAAACAACCACTCAATATTCATATAAACTTGTAAAGAATGCATGCTAAGTGTAAATGACTCACCTTAAGCTAGAATAAAACAAAGCTATAAAATTATAAACATGAGTGATAAAGCATAAGTATGAACTTTGTGAGCCATGACACTTAGTTTCTAAAAGCTTTACTTTTATTTTTCTTTAGGGAGGTTCTTCTAACCGATATACACCATGTGAGCTATCATGGAGTCCAGCGTTTTACCCACGGATGGGAGAGCTCACACTGGGAAAGCTGTCGTACCCTTGCCATCGGAATAGGATCTCATACCCAACTCAATGCTAAATACGACTTCCATACTTATATTCTCAAAATTTAGGAAATCCACCTAAAAATAGCATAAGAGTTTATAATGAAAACCAGTTATGCTTTTCTTTGCTTTAAACTGTAATCATGATAAATAAATGTGGATTCCATCTCTTAGCTAAGGATCAAAAGATCAATTCTTTCTTTAAATCTTCGTAAACAATTATCAAAGAGGCTTAAGATCATAATCTTATTGAAATCTCAAAACTCATGCTTGAAGCCTAAAACATGTTTACTTAAACTTTTAAGAGTTTTTCAATAGAGCTTCATTCTCAACAATCATCTTGAAATCATTCCACAATATCAAATCACGAAAAAGAAGTGAAATTTATGATATAAATCTTCAAGCCAAAGCATAAATAGGTAAGATAAACATGCACTTCTATACTTAAATCACTTATAAACTCAAAACAAGATGATTTGAGTATGAACCTTAGTTTCCAATTCATGAAATCTTAACTTAAAACCAAGTTTTGGGCGCAAGGATGAAAGAGTATTCTTATTCATAACCCCACATACCTTATTGGGCTTAATTTGATGTAGAAACTTGACTTTGAACTCTTAAAGATGTTCTTGAAGGTTTTTCTTGAATTTCTTGGATTCGGAAACTTAGATTCTTGATTGTCTTGAAGAGGATGTAATGGAGTTTTAGATTTCTTGGGATTAGGTTAGGGTTTCTTGGAGAGAAATTTGATGAATGATGAGTGTATAATGCTTAAACCGACGTCTAATCTTCAGTTTTTACGACTTGGAGTGAGGGTAAATGACTTAATTACCCCTTTGGAGATTAATGTCACAACTGGAATGCCATTTAGGGGCTTGGCGTGACGCGGTGACTTGTTCATCGCTATACCCAGCGCGGCGCGGTGGAATCGCGTTGAGCTGCTGGAATCGAAATCCAAACACGACCCAAACCTCGTACGAAAATTTCGAAACTTTTCCAAGACATGCTCCTTACACCCCTAAACATGAATCAACTCAAAAACCATCGTCTCGGAGCCCGGAAGGTCGACGTAAAAATCCTCGATGTTAAGAAGTCAAAATAAGGCTAAGTCTTCAACACTTAGCTAAATTTTGAGGTTCTAAGTCTCTTATGCAAGCACTAGAAACTGAACTAAATTAAGTCTAATATGGGTATTACATTTTTATTATGTTAAAAATTTTTATGAGGAAATGTTCATGGGGTTTGAATAGAGTAGCAAAGAGCTAAAATTACGAAGACGAGTAGGACTCAGTTATAATGCTGGATCCGATAGCTTATTGACATAGAATTGTTTTTCAGAAGACTGGGAAGATATATTTTGACGATGGAGTGATAAATATGCGGAAACGTCAGGGATTCTTGTTGGTTATGATAACCAATTAATTAAGTAATATTTCGTGTGTTTATATTTCTATATTACTATTACTCTCCCTTTAACGGCTAATTGAGCATTTGTTTTCCTCGTTTTTTTAGTTCCTCCATTTTGTAAACAATACAATATACATCTGTATGTTGAAATTGCATGCATGATCGACATAATCCTATGAAATGTTAAAGTCTAATTAATTGTACATTGGATATTAAGTATATGTGTTTCATTTTTTTTTCTCAATATAATTATTACGGATAAGTTAGTAAAATTGCGTCATTTATTTTTAATAGAAATGAGTAATATTTTAAAGGGTGTGTCTGAGCTAAAAATATCACTTACTTAGGAATAGAGAAAATATTTAGTTATATATATATATTTTTTATGGATTATTAATGGAAAAGTGAATACTCCCCCATTCACTTTACTGGTCACGCTTTGCTTTTCGAGAGTTAAACTGCATGAACTTTAACTGACATTTTTTGACATATTTTTTCATCATATTAATATGAGTAGAATTGTAACTAGTAAGAATAATGCAGAATATTGTGTATTAGTAATGTTTGAATAAGTAATGCTAATATTATTTGTGCATATATTATTTCTTATACATTGTTTGGTTTGATGTATAAGAAATCATATATCTTACACAATTTCTATAAAAGAAGTATTTGTTTACAAAAATACCTTTCTTTGACTTTGCACATTTTTTTTGCAACAAAGTTCTTTTGCCATCTCAAACATAATTAGTATTGTTGAACTAGTATATAGAGATTTAAGATTAATTGCAAAACCTTCGTCTTCACTCATGAAATGTTATGCCGACGGATTAACATAGTTGAAACAAAAATAAAATACAAGATGTAAAATTAAGAAATAGTCTCAAGATTATTTTTTTTTTAAATCTTTTTAAAGACCCTCGAAGCAAAGAAAAAATATGTTGCGGTTATTTAAATCAACTATTCATTGTTGTAAATTAAAATGGTGGAAAAAGAAATTGTGAAAAGTTTTGAGAAGATTCACTGTTGAAAACTAAAATGGCGGAAAAAAAATTATAAAATATTTTGAGAGGGAACGTGAGGGGTATGAAGGTCATTTTAATAAGTTAATGCATGCGTTAAAACTCTCTATATTACTAATACATAGAAAATGGTGTGTATTACTAATACACACTTCAATGTATAATTAATGCTTGCCTTACCAAACAGGGTACTAATGGTACACATTAACTAATGGCTAATGCATGCATTATATTTTCCAATACACTCTACCAAACGACCCCTAAAACTATTTACTCTATAGTTTTTGAATATCTACTTTTTAATTTAAGATATTAAATTAATCCAATTCAATTTTGCTTCTAACATTAGTCAAATTAACTTAAAAAAGGGCTCAAATATGCCATCAAACTTTGAGAAAGAGTCATTTATGTCATTCGTTTAAAATTTGGCCCATTCATGCCATTGTCGTTATAAAAAAAGTCATTCATGCCATTTTTTTACCAACCGATTTGATAGTATTTTGCAAAATCATTTTGTACACGTGGCCAACAATGATTTGCCCACGTCATTAAATAAGCCAAAGATGAAATCTAAAAATTTTCTTCTAAAAGGTGAAATCAAAACTATGGTTTCCACGACTCACAAATTTCTGATACATTTGATACTTCAAGTTCAGGTTTAATTTGATTTTGCTGAAATATTCTTTAATTCTTCCTCTTTAATTTCACCGACCATTGAATTCTTCTGATTTTTCCTTTAAGTACAATTTAAAAAACTGCTTCAAATACACTTTTTGAAAATTTTGAAAAATTGTACTTTGTAACTAATTGATTCGTTGTTTGAAACAATTGATGTTTGTTTGTTTGAATTAGTCTTGAGATTTGCAGAATTGTGTTCGACAACTCCGAAGAAATTGAAAATCGATGAACTACCTACACTGCCCATAAACAAGTTAGAAGCTTATCTAAACTTTGATTTAATACTTAGTTGAATGATAATTGAAATCAAAGATCGTTTTTCCCATACTCTAGAAAGATCAGTTATCTCTTACATGAACAATCTCTCTACAAATACATAGAAAGTTTAATGTAATTGTATTCTGGCCGGAGAAGTTGATATTTTTGTATGAGGACTTTTAAAATTTTTTTGGCTGATTTAATTAATGACATGGACCAATCATTATTGGCCACGTGTACAAAATGATTTTGCAAAAAAATACCAAACCAAACTGTTAAAAAAAATGACATGAATGAGCCTTTTTTGTAATGACAATGAAATGAATGAGTCAAACTTTAAACGAATAGCACGGATGAGCCATTTCTCAAAGTTTGATGATATATTTGAGCCTTTTCCCTTATAAAAATTTTGGGCTCATAGGGTGTTAGTGTAGTAGGAGCGCACAACTTGGTTAAGGGTAAAAGGGAAGCTCATTATCCACTAAGCTTCAGATGGTGTTCCATTGATGCTCGAGGATTTTGGTGTCAGTTGAAGTCGTTATAATGTATACGTATTGAATATAGTAGCAAAAAAAAATGGTATGACTCAAAACCAGGGGAACTACAGTGCACAAGATATGGCAACCCTTATAATAGAACAAATGATGATCATACCTTAGAGACAAATTAAACAGGACCAATATCTCTTTTCCCCCTATTTCTTTTGCTTTTCTTCTATTGGAACAAGAAAAAATAAAATTCTAGGTCTGTTGAAGGCTATGCCACCTGTAGGCCGCCTTGAAGTTCTCACCTTACCAACAAGTCGAGAGCTAATCTTCAAGCTCTATGAAACAAAACTTTTTTATGTCCATGAAGTTCAGAATATGGACCAAATAGATTCTTGTGTTACTTCAGAAAAACAAAAAATACAATCATGTCTCAAGGATAAAGTATTTCATTTCTTCTTTTCCTAAGCTTCCTATATGTTTGCTATGTTAATTAAAGTAAATTGTATTTGCCTTCAGTTTTACTTATTCTATTTGCCTTCTTTTTTACTACTTTTTACTTTGCTCTCAAAATTCTTATATAAATAATGAAGAAAAAAATCAGTTTAATAATAATCTTTAAGAGCATCATATATAATTCTTTACCTTAAGAATTATTCAATGGAAATACTTTATTAATGCTGTAGGTGGCTTTGTTGTTGAGGTGAGAAAGTTTGTATCTAAATGCATCTATCCTAAGGTTGAAAATATTGTCCGTTTCTCTTCAAAAATTGAAAATCTAAGGAAGGAAATGGAGAAGATAACAAAGTCTAAGAGCTGATATCAAAGGAAAGGTGGAAGTAGCTGAGGGAGAAGGCTATAAACCAAAACCAGATGTTATCAAGTGGATCGAAGACGTTCGCGAGCTGGAGGAAAAATGGGAATCTATGCCAGAAATCATTGCAGCGGCTAAGACGCTTTCATATAAATGCTGTCCACAATGCAGCCTTCACTCAGAAATCTCCACGCAATCACAGAACATCCGAGATCAACTGTGCAGGTTATAGCGGCTGGAGAAAACTTGGGATCCAATTTAGTGGTAAAAAATTACCAGATGAAAAAAGTTGAGTTCATACCCGGACCATCAATAGAAGGCCAATCTGCAGCAACAAGGAATCTCAACAAAATCCAACGAATATTGGATTATAAAACAAAATTGAGTGACCATTTGAGACACTGTCTCCTCATTTTCTTAAAATCATTTTCCTTCATATCGAACACATCTTTCTTGTTAAATAATTTGAGCATGCATTTAATCCAAAACATTAAAGCTATTAAATCCTTTTGAAAATAAGAAAAAAAAAAGGGATCAATCGAAATTATTTCTAAAAAAAGGATGCTAGAGGACAATATTAAAGCATTGAAAAATCTGAAAGTTTATTAGCACATTACCTGAGAAAATGCAACGGAAGCAACTTTAACTATGATCAGTGGAAGCAATTCTCTAAATTTGACTTGAAGTTGTCGTCATCCCACTCCAGTTCCCTCCACCACATTGGTGATCCTCTCATCTAAAGAAGTTGATCCAACACAGATGCCCTTCATATTTAACATTTCAATGCTAGCAAATTTGAGGAAAAATCCCTGGCAAATGATCTCCTTCAAATAAGCTTCAGGCAGATTCAATAGCCTCAGATTTGTCAATTTCTCAATTCCTTGGGGCAGATAATTTAATGATGTCTTATCACAATCGACCAAACGTAAATTGCAAAGATTACCAATAGGTGGTAACTCATTCAAATTGGAGGAATTTTTTAGTATTAGAGCACGCAGTTGATATAAACAATTGATGGAAGAAGGCGATGCTCTAATACTTGTTTGGCTCAAATTCAGAACTATTAGGGCTGGAAATGCCAAAAAGAATTCATGGGGAATTTCCCAAAGGTGATGATTACCTTGCAATAGTAAAGTTGTTGTCTCTGGGCATTTCATGAAGTTATCAGGTAGATGAGAGATATTGCTGCTTGCGAAAGATATTTTTTTGACAGATGCAGATACTTTAATATGTGATATCTCAGTCAATCCAATTCCAGCTTGAAAAACAGGATTGTGTTCATCCCCAAAGTAATTAGCTATCCATCTAGTAACATCACGAACCTCATCGTTTATCTTTGCAGAATCCATCCCATGGGATTCTAGCAAGCAGGCATCCTTTAATCTCTCGATCATTGTGATTCCCCTATTGTACGCTTCTTCATATGTGTCATGTTCACCAAGGAACTCCTCTACCCACTAGCAATGTATGATATCATCTGTTGAAATAGCCGATGGATATAAGGAGCAATACAAGAAACATCTTTGAATGTCACCTCTCTTCTTGTTCACATGTTGTCTTCTTTGCTCCGAGGATGATTCAATATCCTGAGATCCAAAAGAATCAAAATTCCACTTGATTACCTTGTAAACCGTATCTTCTACAACTTTGCTATGAGGTTCGGACATTCTAAGTGATTTCAAAGCATCTTCCCAGAGCTCGAACCTTGTCTGCCCTCTCATGGATGATCCAATAACAATGATTGCTAAAGGTAAACCATCACACTCTCTTGCAATTTCCTTTGCCAATGGATGATTCTGTGCCAGGTTGACAATATCTCCCACATTTTTGGCAAACAGTTGCCAAGATTCATCCTCGTCCAATGTGTATACCTTCATTTTGACATCTGTTTTCATTTGTCTACAATCACTCAAAAAACGAGAAGTTATAATTACCTTGCTTCTTGCGGCACACCTAAATCATCCAAGTTTATAGGTTCCCAAACATCATCTAGTATGAGAAGAAAACTCGTTTCTTTCTCAAGCCTTTCACAATTTTGCTTGAAATGCTTCGATCACTTCCCTCGCTATCCATCTTTATGTTTAATCTGCTGGCAATTTGTGCTTGAACCCTTCTTATGTCTATCGGCGGTTTGGGCACGGTGACCCATATCACAACACCAAAAGATAGTTTACGACTTAGCACACCGGTCTTTAGGAGCTCATTGTTCAGATTAGTCACCAATGTTGTTTTCCCAACTCCTCCTGCTCCCCACACACCTATGATTAATACCTGAAAGGATTCAAATACTTTAAAAAAATAATTTACATTCACACAGGTGAAAGATGCAACAATAATAATCATATAAAAGAAATTAGAAAATTTGAGAAACAAGGACTTAAGAGGCTTTGATCACTCAGTATATATTATGTAGTAAAAAAGGGCAATCCGGTGCACTGAAGCTCCCACTATATGCAGGTTCCTAGGAAGGGCCCACCACAAGGGTGTGTGGTACAGTATATATTATGTTGTGATATTGTATGAATAGAATATTGTATACATTTGTAACAACTGTTTATAGAATATTTTACATTTTTTTTTTGGGAAAATGCTCTATTACCACCTTGAACTTCTATTAACCTTGGACTAATTAAAACTGTATTTTTGACAACCTTAGTGTCTACGTGGCACACACGTGTGCCTACGTGGATCCTTCAGTGTGTTGTGCCACATAGACACTAAGGTTGTCAAACATACGGTTTAAATTAGTCAAGTAATAGGACCTTCCTAAAGTTTGGGTGTGTCTCAGCCTTTTTGTGTATAGTTCAAGGTGGTAATAGAGCATTTTCTCTTTTTTTTTTTTTCAATCCGACCAACTCAAATTTCTCTAAATAATCCCAAATTTTATATATGAGTTCCTCTAAATGTTTCTAGTCTCTTTATATATTATTCACTTGAAATATTTCATGTTTACAGTACGTCGAATTTTAAAATCAAGCTTTGAAAAAGGAAGAAAAGAAGCGAGGACTCATTTGTATCATCCATTATAAGTTTGGCTCATCTATATTAGCACCTTTAAAAATTTGACTCATCTATGTCACTATTATTACAAAAAGGTTGATTCGCGTTATTAGTTTGCAATGGTGGTTTTGCAAAATTATTTTTTACACATGGACACTTATTAGAAGTACACGTCACCCAATCCAAATCAATCAATATTACTTGAACCAAAATAAAAATTGAACCCATTAAATTAAAACTCGACAAAATTAATGGGTCTGAATTTTATTTTTACTTTTAATGAGCTCAATTTTTACTTTTAATGAGCTCAATTTTTATTTTAACAGTGTGGGTCAAATGTTATTTTAGTGAATCTGATTTTTAATTTTGATTTTAAATAAGATAAAATGTTCTATTTCCACCTTGAACTTTACACGAAAAGGCTGAGATATACCTGAACTTTAGGAGAGTCCTATTACCCCTGGACTAATTAAAACCATATTTTTGACAACGTTCACAACACACCGAAGGGTCCACGTAGGCACACGTGTGTGTCAAGTAGGCAGTAAAGTTGTCAAAAATACAATTTTAATCAGTACAGGGGATAATAGGACCCTCCTGTCGAAGCCTTTTTGTGTATACCTTTAAATAATGCTACTAATTGATTTAGATTTGGTGACGAGGACCTCTGATAAGATGCACATGGACAAATGGTGTTGTAAAGTCATCGTTACAAAATAATGACACGAATGAAACTTTCTGTAATAGCAGTGACATAGATGAACCAAATTTTCAAAAGGTTGACATAAATGAGCCAAACTTATAACAATAACATAGATGAACCATTTTTAATTGTTCGATGACATATTTGAGCCTTTAATTTATTTCTCATTTTACCCTTTATGAAATAATTTATAACAACAAAAAATTTATGGCTTATTTTAAATCAAGTTTCAAAAGTCTATTTTTCTTTTAAATTCCGTGCCAATTAAATACATTCATAGAAATTGGGACCGCAGGAGAATTATTTAACAAAATCATAATTTGACATGTAAATGCAACGCATGTATGAAAAACTGGTTTGTGTTAAATACATGTGAGGCATGTAATACTAAGGTATTACATTAATCTATAATTAATATCCATAAGAAAGGAGGTAGCGCCACCCATTTATAATAGGAAAAAACAAATCTACTTTTGTGAAAAGAACATTTAGACTATAAAATCTAATTAGACAGGAGTTAATGAAATTACCAGCTATCAATTCATAAAATATTTAGCATTAAATCTTGGATTAATTCCAACATTACCTTATCTTCTTCCAATAGTCATAGGAGTTTGTTGAGATACCTTGTAGCTGTTAACTGGTCTTCAATCAATGGTCCCGGGATGAACTCAACTTTTTTCACCAGGTATTTTTCTACCACCAAATTGGATCTAAAGCTTTCAGCGACCTGTTTAAGACCGCAAAGTTGATCTCGGATATTTTGTGCTTGGGTGGAAACTTCCGAGCGAAGGCTGCATTTTGGACAACATTTATATGTGAGCGTCTTTGCTGCATAAATGCTTTCTTGCATAGCTTCCCATTCATTCTCCAGCTTCTGAACATCTTCGATCCATTTGACAACATCTGTTTTTGGTTTATAGCCTTCTCCCTCAACTACTTTCACCTTTCCTTCGATATCATCTCTAGACTTTGTTATCTTCTCCATTTCCTCCCTTAGATTTTCAATTTTTGTCGAGACACGGATAATATTTTCATTCTTAGGATAGATGCATTTAGCTACAAACTTTCCCACCTCAACAACAAAGCCACCTACAGTATTAAAAAATATATCCATTGAATAATTCTTAAGGTAAAGAAAAAAAATGTGATTTGATTACAGTATTATATAGTACGTGACACCTTGGAGCAATATGAGGACATTAATCAGCTGCTTGCAGTTCAACAACAGGATCACTCTTTGGCTATAGTATCTAATGCTCTGCCAATTAGGTCCTATAGCTTGTCATCTCTAACCAAGGTCCTGCATGACACAATACTAATCAGATTCAAGAGAAAAAGCTTTATGAGAATAAAGAACACAGTGAGAAGCGTATTGAAGATAAGGAAGAAAGGGATAGTAATCTGATTATGGATCAAGCTTTGAAAAATGCAGATGTGTCCCCAAAAGCTCAAGCCAAAAGCAAAAAAGGTAAGAGAAAAGGAAGTGAAAGTTTGCGACCATCTAGGATTCCATCAAAAAGGGGTGTGAAACCTAACTCTAAATATGTTTGAAACACTTGTTTGGAACATTAGGTCTGTCAAATCACAATAGGCACTATGCTAATTATAATCAAAATGGGAAGATTTGGGTTTTTATTAAGGATGGATAATGTGGAGGTGCTAATTAATTCAGACCAACAGATATCCTTGAAGTAAGAATTTCTGGAAAGTGGTAAATTTTTTATTGTCACTTTGGTATATACCAAGTGTGATGCTTTAGAAAGAGTGGATTTATGGGATGATATATACTATTTATCTAATAATATGAGACATCCATGGCTGGTGGGAGGTGATTTCAATGTTATTTTGAATGAAGAGGAGAAATTGGTGGACTTCCTGTTCATTTCTCGGAATATGAAGATTTTACTTTTTGCCTTAATTCTTGTGAATTATTTGACATTCACTTCAAGAGTAGCCCCTATATTTGGTGGAATGGTAGGGCTGATGAACAATGCATATTCAAGAGACTTGACAGAATGGCTAGCAACCAAGAGTTTCAAAATTGTTTTGGTATGTTAGAAGTTGAACATCTGTCAAGAACTGGTTCTAATCATGCACCCCTTCTTCTCTCTTGTGGGGGCGCATGCTCTACAGACATCTAGACCTTTTAAATTTCTCAAGTTCTGGACTGAAAAAGAGGAGTTTATGAAAGTGGTTAGAGAAAATTGAATAGCTAGCGCAAATGCTGACATATTTATTCAATTTAAATAGAAGATGAAAAAAACAAAGTTGGCTCTGTCTAATTGGAGTAGAGCTTGTTTTGGTGATATTTTTAAGCAATTGGTTATCTTGGAGGACATCATGAGAAATAAAGAGAAATTATTTGAAGAATTTCCTACTTGTTCAAACAGGGTTGTTCTTCAAGAGACACAAGCAAAAATGAAGCAATATTTGCATTATGAAGAGGAATATTGGAGATAAAAAGCAAGGATTGAATGGTTTTCTGAAGGTAATAGAAATACAAAATTTTTCCACAATCTTGTAAATGGTAGGAGGAAGAGGCTGGCTATTAACAGAATCCAAAAAGCTAATGGTGAAAGGGTTGAGGGTAATAAACTGGTGGCAAAGGAGGCCCTCTTATTCTTTGAAAATCAATTTTCAGCATCAGTGGACTTAGCTCATCTGATATGAATCTTCTTCAGTGGATTCCAGAGATTATTATCGATAATGATAAAAGTAAGTTAAATTCTTGTCCATCCATGGATGAAGTGAAGAAAGTGGCATTTGAATTAAATGGGGATAGTGCTAGCGGTCCGGATGGTCTTAATGGACTCTTTTTTCAGAAGTGTTGGGACATAGTTGCTGCTGATGTGTTTGAGATAGTGAGATCATTCTTCTCAGGTTATACTTTACCTAAGTCAATTACTCATACTAATTTGGTTTTACTGCCTAAGAAGGAAAGAGTATCTTCCTTCACAGACATGAGACCTATTAGTTTGAGTAACTTCTTGAATAAGGTAATTTCTAGAATTATTCATAAGAGGATTGAGGAATTCCTTACTTTAATTATATCTCAAAACTAATCTGGTTTTGTTAAAGGGAGAAACATTTCAGAGAATGTTTTACTTGCTCAGGAGATAATCACTGATATAAAGAAAAAAAGGCAAGTCTGCCAATGTAGTAATTAAGAGCTTGATATGGCCAAAGCATATGAGAATGTCTTGACAATTTTTATTAAAAGTTCTTCAGAAGATGGGTTTTAACAGCTGTTTTGTGGATAGGATTTGGAGATTGTTGTCCAACCATTGGTACTCAGTGTTGATTAATGGACAGGCTTCAAAAAATTTTCCACTCTAGTAGGGGTGTGAAACAAGGGGATCCTCTTTCTCCAGCCTCGTTCATTATTACTGTAGAGGCACTATCTAGAGGCTTGAATTCTCTATTCCTTAATGATGATTTCAAAGGTTACGGTATGCCAAAATGGAGCTCTTCTCTTAACCATCTAGCCTTATGCTGATAACACAATTATTTTCTCCTCTGGTGATAAACTATCTTTGCATATGATTATGAACATATTGGGGGACACTGAAAGACGACCTGGCCAGAAAATCAACAAGGACAAGAGTTTCTTTTATGGGTATCATAAGACCAATGGCACAATCAGCCAACAGGTTGAGGAGATTACTGGTTTTAATAAAGGAAAATTTCCTTTTACTTATTTGGGGTGTCCTATTGGTCATGCAAGGAAGAGGAAGTCTCATTTCTCAGATCTCATCAACAAGGTGAAGAACAAACTTCAAGCCTGAAAGGGAAAGCTTCTATCTTATGGTGGTAAGGCTATACTGATTAATAATGTCTTACAAAATCTTCCTATTTATTTACTATCAGCTATCAGTCCTCCTAAATGTGTTATTCATGATCTTCATAAGTTGTTTGCAAGGTTTTTCTGGAGTAACAATGAAGGGTGTAGGTACAAACATTGGGTTTCTCGGACCATGATGTGTTTTCCAAAGGAAGAAGGCGGCCTTGGCTTTAGATCATTGTTTGATGTATCTAAAGCACTATTTGCTAAGTTATGGTGGAATTTCAGGACTACAAAATCCATGTGGACCAATTTTATGTGGAATAAATACTGCAAGAGGTTAGGCCTCAACTAGTAGTTGGAAGGGAGGTTCACACCTCTGGAAATACATGCTTGAAGCTAGGGAAGATTTTGGTGGGAACCTAAATGTGGGCATTCAAGTGGATGGTATAATAATTGGACAAAATTGGGTGCTTTACATTATGTGATTCCCCTATCTTATCACTAGATGTTTCTATAGAGGAGGTTAATGAACTCATGGAAAATGGAACCTGGAATATTGGTAGAATACATGAATTATTCCCTCAAGAAATAACTGATCAAATCCACAATGATATTCACTGTTTGGAGATTACTGAAGAATGGGATAGGCCTTGGTGGATGATATTCACTGTTTGGAAAATTTACTGTTACCAGTGCTTGGGAGGAAGTGAGACAAAAAAATGAAACATATACTTTGTCCCCTTACGTCTAGATTAAAGGAATTCCTTTAAAGGTGTCTTTTTTTCTTTGGAGATTGTTGAAACAAAGGGTCCCAATTGGTGAAATTCTTGTTAAAATAAAGTTATTAGAGGAAGCTTGGTGCCACTGTTGCAACATTTCTCGGCCTGAAATCATTAATCATGTCTTCATTTCATCACTTTTTGCTAAAAAGGTTTGGCAGACATGTGCCGAGGCAGTTGGATTTCAAATTTCTGGTTTTAAGTTGGAGGTTGTTTTGGATAAATGGTGGAAGTTGGATTCTTCTCCAAAGCTAAAGCCAATTCTACAAGCAATGCCTGCTCTTATTATTTGGCAATTGTGGAAAAGAGGAAATGCCCATAAGCATGGAGAAAAGATGTCCTTTCATAAGACTATAGGAGAGATTAATAGATAAGTATGTCTCATGACTAGGTGTAGATATCCATGGATGTCTAATATTCCGTATCACTGGCCTAATCTTGTAAAGTTCTTAGAGGAATACACTCCGGCTATTGTAACTAAGATTGTTCTATGGAGAGTGCCGGAGGCAGGTTACTACAAGTGTAATACTAATAGGGTAGCAAAAGGGAATCCGGAACCTAGCTCTAGTGGATTTTGTGTCAGAGATACTTGAGGAAACTTCCTTTATGCAGAATCTATTAGGCTGCCTGATGGTTCTAATCTACTGGCTAAAGCAAAAGCCCTGAAAGCTGGTTTAGAACTTTGTATTAATAGACATTTTATTCCAGTAATTATAATTATGGAGACTGATTCCTTAATCATGAAGAATGTGTTATACGGCATTTGGGAGATTCCTTGGTCTATTGCTATGGAAGTGAAGAGCTTTAATCAATTAAGAAGTAGAGGTGGAGTGATGGTGGAGCATGTGTACAGAGAAGGGAATCAACTTGCTGATTATTTTGCTAACCCGGGTGTTCATTTTGTAGGTACCAAAAGTTTTAATCATTTTTAGGAGGTTCCATCAGAGGGAAGAAGGATTATTAACATGGAAAAAAGGCAGATTCCTAATCTTCGAATACGGAGATGTCAAAACAGGCACAAACACAAAGGCACGCATAGACAACCATTCTAATGCAATCATAGTAGCACCACAAACAAGGAATACAATTGCAACGTCAGATGCAGAATTTTCACATAATTCATTTCGGAATAACATCATTGACGACCACAACCAATTATCAGCTCAAGACCCAGTTTATATTTGAGAAATGTAGTGATTCAAGTTAAATTAGGTTCTCAAGCATACCTGCTAATGATTGATGCTCATAGTCTTTGAGGAATAAGGAATTAACTATGAAATCTTCTTCTAAACAGTGGTATTAGCTTCATTTGAAGCTCAATCTGTTGGAGAAGACAATTAGTTGATAACTCAAAATTTAAAGACTTAACAACTCCTAATTCCTGTGATTTTGGGTTAAATATTTACCTTCTAAAATAGCATCCTAATGGAAATATTTCCGAGAGACGAAGAAGACTTCTATGGGACTAGATTTGATGGCACCTGTGAGACATGTTGGTGTCTTATGTGAAATCCATCCAAGCTTTTTGAACTCTATTTCCATGACAGATCCTGTAACTAGGGGTAGCTATACGCCCGGGATCATTCAAATTGGACGTCATTGAAGCTAGGCTCATCTCCATTCTCGATTTGCCATCCATCGGAGAGGAAGATCAGTTCCTTAACCTTTCCTTTTTTGAGAATTTGGGACTTTCCCCTTCTGTTTTTTCCTGAACATTGTTGCCTATTTTTGTAGTGGGCTAGGCTATTTTGGGCCTAATCTTTGGGCTTCTTAGGCACCTGCGGCCTATTAAGCATTTGTGTATGTAAACATGTCTTTATTAATTTAATATTTTTGGTGGCTTTGCCACCTTTTGAAAAAAAAATAAAAAAAATATGATGCTCGCAAAGATGATTATTAAACTGATTTTTTCTTCATTGTTTATAGAAGAATTTTGAGAGCAAAGTAAAAAGTAGCAAAAACGAAGGCAAATAGAATAAGTAAAACTTAAGGCAAATACAATTTATTTTAATTGACAAAACAAACATATAAAAAGGAAAAGAAGAAATGCAATACTTTATTCTTGAGACATGATTGTATTTTTTGTTTTTCTGAAGTAACACAAGAATTTCTTTGGTCCATATTCTGAACTTCATGGACATAAAAAGTTTTGTATCATAGAGCTTGAAGATTTGCTCTCGGTTTGTTATTAAAGTGTGAACTTCAAGCTTGACTACGGGTGGCATAGCTTTCAACAGACCTAAATTTTGTTTTTTCTTGTTCCAATAACAGAAAAGCAAAAGAAAGAGGGGGGAAAGGAGATATTGGTCCTGTTTAATTTGTCTCTAAAGTATGATCATCATTTGTTCTATTATAAGTGTTGCCATAACTTGTGCACTGGAGTTTCCCTGGTTTTGAGTCATACCATTTTGTTGCTACTATATTCAATATGTACGCATTATATTGAGCTTCCCCTTTACCCTTAACCAAGTTGTGCGCTACTACCACACTAAAGCCCTATGAGCCCAAAATTGTCATAATTCATATGAATATATGCACACCTAGTAGCAAATTTTATATATGGTTCTATTTATGGATTTCAAATTACTAGAAATGAAGAACGCTTCAAAGACAATATTTAGCTAATTAAAGATAAAGACCAAAGACATAAAGAATCTCTTAAAGTTGGTTTTAACTTTTTCATACTTCAATTGATCCTTGTATCTATTACACACTTCAAGTATTCAATCCCACACAAAAAATGTACCTATCACAGCGAGCTAGTTTGATTGGGAACAAGTTATTCCGACACTAGTTATTCCAAGATTGTTGGACAAATCTTGAGAGATGTTATCTATGATTTTATCCAACTAAACATAGGATAAACTCATCCTAAAATTAATCTCAGTATTAATCATCCCTTATTCCTTGTCCCAAACGAGAAAGTGAAGCTCGTGATTTTCAAGCATGTTGACATGGAAAAGGGGACCAAGTAGTTTCTTCTTTCTTCTGTATTCAAATTTGGAAACTAGTCGATGCACTGACGATGAACAATAAAGCTTCCCCAGTCAAGTAATGAAAATGAAAAACTGTACCATTTATCTGATATGCAAAAGTGTCCTGAAAAGTTCCTTTTGCTGAGCTTGTAGCATCCATCATAAGGAGATGATTTTTAAACTTTGTAGTGCTTTCTATTTCTTTCAGAACTACAATAAGAATCTATTTATTCTGCAAAAGCACATGAGAGATAAAAATAGTCAACAGAAGATTAATTAACATCTCCTGATTTGGTTCTTAAGAAATAAATTTTGGTTGATGAAATTCATATTATGTGACAGCAGATTGAATGAGATTTGATACCAAGTGATTGGTTCTTTCCTTATTTGAGTCATGAAGCATAGCCGCCCTTCCAGTTGTTCTATGAGTGTCAAAGACTGATACGGTTCTTTTCAACAAGTATTTGAATATGAAGCCATACGTCAAAGACTGATTTCGTTCTTTGAGTTAGGCAGGCCATCGTTTCATTCAGATCTGATATGCTCTTCCAGTTGGATAGATTAACTTAAGGCAGAGATAAATTTGAAAGGACTTAAATCATAGCTAACATTTAATGTAAGTATTTAAAAAATTTCTCAGTTTCTGTCATTTCGTTTGGACTAGAGCAGACGACTTTATGCTATCTTACGCTAATTCAAATCAGAAATGGAACCAAAGATTTGAATCTGATTGGTTCAACATCTAAAGTTTGCGTTTCAGAGAAGACAAACATAATGACATAATTCTATTAAAAAAGTTTAGAATGAAATGATCAAAACAGAAATTTTAAAAACACAAGCATTTCTGCAATGGAAGAAATATAGTCCCTCCGTTTAAAAATGAACGACCCCTTCCCTTTTCTTGACAACACTTTAATTTCAGCTTTCCATGTGGAAAATTTAAGATCACTCGATTAAAGGGAACGATTAAAGTCTCTTGCTGGCAACACTCCTTTTCTTCTTTTCCTTCCTATACATTAATGTCAATTAAATAGTTGGAAAAATAAAGGTTGCCTAAAGTACTTTTATTAAAATAAAATAAAAGGAATCATTCTTCTCCTATCTGAACAAGAATGAAGAGGCTCCACAACAACTGTTAATAACTAAATGAAGATTTTCTTGGAATTCTGCTTTAATAAAGAAGGAAAATAAAATATAAAGTTCCTGTGCAAATTATTTATCTATCACTTCATCACAGGTTAAATTCTTCTTCTTTTTTAATCTCAACCATCCGATATGCACAGTGTTTTCTACTTGGAGTTACTCCATTAAGGAACTCGAGCCAGAGATCTCTAGTTTATAGTGCAAAAGAATGGTTATCGAAAGTTTATAGTAGTTCTAAAAGGAATCATTCTTCTCCCTTCTGAGCAAGATTGAAGAGGCTCCACAACAATAATATAAAACTGATTAATGATTTCCTTAAGTTGTGCCTTAAACAAAGAAGTATTCAGTTTAGCTTTAATTGATAATCTTTGAGAGCATCATTAGTATTCTGATTAGAAGCACTTTTTTCTTTCTTTGCTTCAACAGTTTTTCGATGGAAATACTTTATTAATGCTGTAGGTGGCTTTGTTGTTGAGGTGGGATAGTTTGTTTCTAAATGCATCTATCCTAAGATTGACAATATTGTCTGTTTCTCATCAAAAACTGAAATTGTGAGGAAAGAAATGGAGAAGCTAACAAAGTTTAGAGATGAGATCAAAGAGAAGGTGGAAGGAGCCGAGGAGAAGGCTATAAGCCAAAACCATATGTTATCCAGTGGATCGAAGATGTTCACAAGCTGTCGAAAGAATGGGAATCAATGGAAGAACTCATTGCGGCAGCTAAGACGCTTTCATATAAATGTTGTCCAAAATGCAGCCTTCGCTTAGAAATTCCACTCAATCACAGAGCATCCGAGATCAACTATGCAGGCTTATATAGAGGTCGGAGAAAACTTTGGATCCAATTTGGTGGTAGAAAATTAACAACAACTACAACAAACCCAGTGTATTCCCACCTGGTGGGGTCTGGGGGGGTAGGATGTACGCAGTCCATACCTCTACCTCTGAAGAAGTAGAAAGACTGTTTCCGATAGACCCCCGGCTCAAGACACGCGGTACCACACAAACACATAGTAAAGCACAGCACAAGGTTACAAGATTACATAACATAAATATGGCACCCATAAGTAATCTAAAACAAAGGAAAACACACAGATTCATAATAAAACATGGGACACGGACTCCTAACAGGAATAAACCCCCACCACGTAGTTCCCTACACTAGCGACTCAGGCTGGCCCTAGTCCTCTGCCCTGATTCGCGTCCTCCAGACCTTCCTATCTAGGGTCATGTCCTCGGTGAGCTGTAACTGCTCCATGTCTCGCCTAATCACCTCACCCCAGTACTTCTTCGGCCTACCCCTACCCCGCTTAAAACCATCCAACGCTAGCCTCTCACACCTACGGACCGGGGCATCCATGCCCCTCCTCTTCACGTGTCTGAACCATCTCAATCGGGCTTCCCGCATCTTGCACTCCACCGGTGTCACACCAACCTTCTCCCGGATGTTCTCATTCCGAACTCTATCCCCTCTAGTCAGCCCACACATCCAGCGCAACATCCGCATTTCTGCCACCCTCATCTTTTGGATGTGGGAGTTCTTCACTGGCCAACACTCCGCTCCATACAACATGGCCGGACGGACTACCACCCTGTAGAATTTGCCTTTAAGCTTAGGCGGCACCTTCTTATCACACAGCACCCCCGACGCGAGCTTCCACTTCATCCATCCCGCCCCAATACGGTGCGAGACATCCTCGTCAATCTCACCGTTACTCTGGATCACGGACCCGAGATACTTGAAACTCTCCCTCTTACCTACCTCCTGTGATTCCAGCTTCACTACTACCTCATTCTCCCGCCTCACGTCATTAAACTTGCATTCCACATACTCTGTCTTGCTTCTGCTCACCCTGAACCCTTTTGACTCAAGGGTTTGCCTCCACACCTCTAATTTGTCACTCACACCCCCTCGAGTCTCATCTATCAGAACTACATCGTCTGCAAAAAGCATACACCACGGCACCTCCCCTTGAATACGCCGCGTCAACACATCCATCACCACTGCAAACAAAAAGGGACTAAGAGTAGATCCCTGATGCAACCCTGTCCGGACCGTGAAATGTTCTGAGTCTCCTCCCGCCGTCTTCACCTTAGTTTTCGCTCCATCATACATATCCTTGATTGCTCTGATATATGCCAGCGGTACTCAACCAGATGAAAAAAGTTGAGTTCATACCCGGAACATCAATAGAAGGCCAATCTGCAGCAACAAGGAATCTCAACATACTCCTACGACTTTTGGAAGATGATGAGGTAATGTTGAAACTAATCCAAGATTTAATTCTAAATATTTTATGATTTGATAGTTGTTAATTTCACTAATTCATTCTAATCAGATTTTATAGTCCAAATGTTTTTCAGTCTAAATGATGTTTTTTCCTATTACAAATATGGTGTTGCTATCGAGGTTAAATTGAGATTGATGTCTCGACCAGTTTTTGGTCAAGCCGTGATTGACATCTGGTACTTGATCCAGCAAAACAACTAGACTATTCTAACCTATATTTTAATATCACATAACCAACGTGCAGTTAACATAAACAACTTAACCTTTTGATCAATTACTCTACTCCAAATAATTCCTTAAATATAAGGGGCGTGCACAAGACATAGATTTCCTGCCGATCCCCAAAACAAATGATGGATAAATGAATATTAAAACTGTCTTACTAAATGAAAATAAACTTCACTATCAAGAGAGGAACTCACCAAATCAACTTTTGGAATAAAGCGGCATACATAGTAGTTTGCTCCTCTATGAAACTTGTGTCTACATTGACATATATTCCACAAAGAGAGCATCCGTTGCCACTAGCAGTACTTAGTGAGTCTCAACATTCTCCTTAGTTAAGTCAGAACAAGATTTTGAATTAAAACGTGTGTGATTGAGGAAAAAGAGAGGAAACAAGTCATAATTTAACACAAAATTAATTATCGTACAACTGTGAAGCAGAAAAACAATCACCAAAATTTGTAGCTTAGATCACTAATTCTTTCTTTTAGGTTGTTCAATAGACTGACTTTTCTTATGCCCAATTGTGGTGATTTAATAGGGTATCTTGTAGTCCTTTAAACTACTCCTTAATCGTTTGTACCTCGTTATGCCAGTATTAGCAATCATTTGTACGGTCTCTCGTAACCAGTGTTTTGGAATGTGTGAAGAGGAAAAATGCAATGGGTGCTCGCTCACTGAAGCAAGTTGGGTTAAGCGGAGTATATATAATATTTTCAACCGAAGCATTATTTCATTCTAAATTAAAAAATATTAAATTTGGGAGGATAAATAACCAAGAACTAAATAGCAATAATATTAATTTAACAAACTTTAAGCCCGTTATTTTCTGAAATTATGAGCCTAGAAACTTACCAGGCGTTATAATTAATTTCACAAATTTGAGATCAAGAAATTATGACTAAATGATCAAAGCCTCCTACATCTTTGTTTCTCTAGTTTTCTAGCTTTCTTCTATGTGACCATTGTTGCATCTTTCACTTGTGGGTAAGGTATTTTCTTAGGGTATTTGAATCCTTTCAGGTAAGCATCATTGGTGTGTGGGGTACCGGAGGAGTTAGGAAAACTACATTGGTGAAGAATCTGAACAATGAGCTCCTAAAGAATGTGTCATGTTTCAAACTGTCTTTTAGTGTTGTGGTATGGGTTACAGTGCCCAAACTGCCAATAGACATAAGAAAGATTCAAGCACAAATTGCCAGTAGATTAAACCTACAGGTAGATAACGAGGCAAGTGTGGAAAGCATAGCCAACAAAATTTATCAAAGGCTCAAGAAAGAAACGAGTTTTCTTCTCATACTAAATGATGTTTGGGAAGCTATAAATTTGGATCATATAGGTGTGCCCCAACCTGAATATCCAGCCATAAGCAAGGTAATTTTAACTTCTCATTTTTTGGGTGTTTGTAAGCAAATGAAAACAAACACAAAAATGAACATATCAACACTTAAAGAGGATGAATCTTGGCTACTGTTTGTCAAAAATGCGAGACATGTTGCCAATCTAGAGTATATTCAACCATTGGCAAAGGAAATTGCAAGAGAGTGTGGTGGTTTACCTCTAGCCATCACTGTTATTGGATCATCTATGAGAGGGAGGACAAGGGTTGAACTCTGGGAAGATGCTTTGAAATCACTTAGAATGTCCGAACCTCATAACAAAGATGTAGAGAAAAAAGTTTACATGGTCATCAAGTGGAGTTTTGATTCTTTAGAATCTCAGGATATTGAATCATCCCCAGAGCAAAGAAGCAAACACGTGAACAAAAAGAGAGGTGACATTCAAAGTTGTTTCTTATATTGCTTCTTATATCCAGCGACTATTCCGATAGATGATCTCATACATTGCTGGTGGGCAGAGGGGATCCTCGGTGAACATGACACATATGAACAAGCCTACGACAGGGGAATCACATTTATTGAGACTCTAAAAGATGCCTGCTTGCTAGAAGCCGATAAGATAGAGATTGTGACAGCGCACGTTATGGATTGTGTGAAGATGCATGACATGGTCCTGTGATGTTGCTAAATGGATAGCTAGTACCTTTGGGGACGAACACAGTTCTGTTTTTCAAGCTGGAATTGGGTTGACTGAGATATCACATGTTAAAATATCAGCTTCTGTTAAGTGAATATCTTTTTAAAGCAATGAAATTGAATGTCTACCTGATAGCTTCACGAAATGTCCAAAGACGACATCTTTACTTTTGCAAGACAATGAACCCCTTGAGAAAATGCCCCAGGAATTCTTTTTGGCATTTCCAACTCTAAGAGTTTTGAATATGAGTCTAACTAGTATTAGAAACTGCCTTCTTCTATCAATAGTTTATGTCAACTACGTGCTCTAATACTACAAAGTTGCTTTGAGTTGAAAGAGTTGCCACCTGTTGCTAATCTTCACAATTTGCAAGTGCTTGATTGTTATAATACAGTGTTACCTTGTCTGCCGCAAGGAATGGACAAGTTAACAAATTTGAGACTATTAGATATGCTTGTTGCTGATGCTGATTTGAAGATCATCAACAAAGGATTTTTCCTCAAATTGCCTAGCATTAAAATGTTAAATCTATCGCATAGCTCTTTTGGAGCGACTTCTTTTGATGAGATATCATCTCTACGCAGTCTGCCTTATCTTTCTATTAAAGTGGATAGCTCATCATTTTTCAATAGAGATTACACCTGGATGACTAGATTGAAAGGATTTCTCATTGAAGTTGGTAAAACTTTAATTTATGTGCCATACAACGTCAATAAGGGCGATAAATGTCTACAAGTGTGAAATTTTCAGTAATGGAGAGCTCTCAGGCATATTGCAGTTTGCTTCAGATTTGTACTTGAACGAATGCATGGGTCTCAGGAAGTTTATTGCATACAACACTTTTAATGGATTAAAATTACTTAACATACAAAGCTATTCTTGTTCTTACGGATCAGTGGAAGGAGGAAGTGGACAATTTGACTTTTTGCCAAATATGGAATGTCTCGACCTCCATTTCGTAAAAAATTTAAAGCGTGTTTCTGATTCGGTCAATATTTGGTCTAAGATTTTTAAATTACGCCAACTGGATATCTCTGAATGTCCAAGTTTAACATGTCTTTTCAATGATGGTGGAGCTTGTTCTGTGCCCAAGCACTTGGAAGAAATTACAATTAGATATTGTAGAGATCTGGTAGAGTTGTATGTGCAATGCAGCTCAAGTGATCAGGATACACTTGTCAACTCAGAAATTCCAAGGGTCTGGAAGTTAAGGTTGTACTAGTTACCTGAACTAAGAACTGTAATACCCCTAAAATCCAAACTAACTTCAGCGCCATGTTCCAAGCCCACATGTAGTGAAATATAACTCTTTGATAATTTCATGAGTTAGTTTGAGGTATATCTAGGTCTCAAATAACTCCCAACTGTTAGACGGATCTGAGTGATCCTTACTGATTGAATTTCATATGAGAATAATGCCTTAATAAATTTCAAATGAGCATATCTTTTGCTCCACTCAGAATTTCCTAGCTCAAAGCCCACCAAGTTGTGAGAAATTGAATTAGCTTTCCAACGATATAAAATTCGCCCAAATTTGATACCCGGGTGAAGAGTTAGAGCCATTTTCATAAAATAGTGTGCCAACTAGCACATCAACGCGTTGCGCCAAGGGTCCAAATGGCAATTGGCAAAAAACAGTAAAACAACGCGATTTTACCGCGTCGCGGTGAACTTCCAGGTCCCAACCAGTGGGAGACCGCGATTCCACCAGGTTACACCACTAGCCAATTTCCCAGTTGTCATATTCCAGTGTGTCAATGCGATGCCGCGTCACACCGCTGGGAAAAATGAGAATTGTCCCTTATCCAGTGGCCCAGCGTGATTGCACCGCATCGCCCCGAAGCCAAAAATTGAGATTTCAGTTTCCATCCCCGAGTTTTTAAATTTGTTTAGGGGTATTTGGGTCTTTTAACACGACCCTAATCAGCCTAAAATACGAGATTTAACTCCTAAGTGACCTAAATAATCACCATTTATTCAATTCCTCACAAAATTAAAGATCCTCTTCTCAAGAACAAAAACCCTAGCTCTCAAATTCAAGACCAAATCTCAAGAACTCACCATCAATCCTCTCAAATTCATAAACCCAGGTATGTTAGATGTTCATCCATGGGTCCCTTTCACCCATGAATCTCCATGAACCTTGATTCTACTCTATGTTCAAATAAAACTATTGTTGTTTTCAAAACTCACATGTTCTAATATTATTATTTATTGAATTGAATCACGATTTAGTGTCATAGATGTTGAATTCATGCTATTACTACAAGTTCCATATTATTCCCATGAATTGCTTAGACTATGAACATCATGTGATAAAATGCCTACAAGAATATATGTTTAATAAAAGCCTTCATGCTATGTCCTCCAAGCTTTAGTGTTGTTTTACTATTTTTGCTTTTGAGTCCTAGGGGTTATGAATACCATAAAACTTAGCTATTTATCTAGTGTTAGTACATTATAGAATAGTCTCAAAACATACTATAAGAATTATCAGGACAGTCAGTTATCATAATCAGTTAGGCTCAGAACAGTCTAGTTTTCCAGTGTCATTCAGTTAAGAGTAGGATTTAGTACAGAGCAAGTGCAGGGATGATGGCTTCCCCATCAGATAGGCAGAGTCATTAGTAGCAGTCCTTGTACACTAGAAATATGTAGCCAGCGTAGGATATGAGAAGTCACCCATCGGTTTAGGCTTGACTATCTCGTGGGGGTCACCCGTCAGTTTAGGCTTGACACTCTTAGTCCTTCGGGACAGTACCTTAGTATGGTGGATCCACCCAACCAATGTTAGTACCCATGGCACGGTATTAATACCCTTCCAACTGGGGTTATAGGTTGGACCCCAATTAGCTCAGATTGGGGCATCTCAGTTAGATGATACCTCCTACAGTCTTAGTCCAGTAATCAGTTCAGACACTCAGTTTCAGTGTTGTTTGACCAAACAATACAGATAATAGTTATTTCAACATTTCAGTTTACAAATTTTATTTAGTTTATGTTATATGCTTGGTAATGCATCCCTAGTATCTACAGATTTTATGTATCTTTAACATTTATAGTTTTCATGCATCCCCAGTAATTATAGACTCCATGTATTCTTAGTATCTACAGATTTTATACACTTTATTCTGTAACTTATGTTATACATATATATTTAGACGATTACTTATCCATGTTCATGAAACCATGCATATTAGCCTACCTTATTTAGCATATTAGTAGATTCAAAGTACTGATCACATACACTTTCTTTTGTGCTATGATGTATTATATTATGGGTTTAGATGTCCAGTTCTCGGATCACACATAGACTTCTCAAATCCTCAGCAGTAGCAGTGGTGAGTCCTCATATTTTGAGGATAGATTATTCTATTTCATGCTTTTAGTTTAGCAGTTAGTTGGAGTTAGTTGGGTCCTGTCCCATCAACTCATATTCAGTCAAGTTTAGAGGCTTTCAGACAGATTAGTTAGTTATTTAGTTTATCATTATTTTATCAGATTCAGACGGTTATTTCTCCAGATTCATATTCTAGTATTGATTTAGTGATAAAACCTTATGGCTAATCAATTGTTTTTTTTTGCATTTATTATGTTATTATTCAGTGCTCACAGTAGATACTAGCTCATGTGTTAGCTTGTGGTCCCTTGGGACTGTAAGAACTATGTAACGCCCAGGGTGTACTCTCGGGGCATTACAAACTTGGTATCAGAGCCTAAGGTTTTAAAATATCTTAGAAAGTCTGAAATTCGCATCAAGTAAAGCCTCATTCATGGGTGTATTACACGCCACAGTTATGGACAAGAGGCTACAAGGTGTTTAGGAAATGTTTCTCTTCTTTCAGTATTCACATCGTGCGACTGAGCATGAGCTCGTGTTAAACTATCTGTATAATTTTTTTCTTCCTTCTATTTATAGAACATGCCTCCCAAAAAGAGTAACAAAAGAGGAACAGGAAACCAGCTAGCACCTCCGCCCGTCTAGGAAGATCCTCTGGACGAGCATGTCTCTCACGCAGAATTCAGAGCTATATTTACTACTTTAGAAAATTCTATAGCAGCTTAGAATAAATGACCAGATGCTGTTCAGGTCAACCTAGTGGCTAATAATGCTGCAACTAGGATTTGGGATTTTATCTGAATCAACCCTCCTTCATTCATGGGATCCAAATTTGAAGAGGATCCACATGAATTCTTAGATATGGTTAAAAAAAATAATAGATATTATGGAGGTGACATCTAGTAAGAGTGTAGAGTTAGCTGTATATCAATTGTAGAATGTAACCCATACTTGGTTTAAGCTGTAGAAGGTAGATAAGGGTGCAAATACAGGGCCTATAGAATGGGAAGAGTTTGACACAACTTTCTTAGACAGATTTTTCCCGTTGGAGTCAAATGGAGGCCAAGGTGTTAGAATTTATTAATTTAATGCAGAGTAACATGAGCGTGAATGAGTATTCCCTCAATTTTACACAGTTAGCTAGGTATGCTTCTTATGTAGTAGCTGACAGCAAATCCAAGATGAGTAAGTTTGTGTCTGGCATATCTGATAGTGTGGTCAAGGAGTGCAGGACTGCAATACTAATTAGGGAGATAGACTTGTCTAGGTTGATGGTCCATGCTCAACAAATTGAGAATCATAAGATTAAGAAGATAGAGAGAGAGAATAAGATGGATAGAACAATTAGATTTAATTTCAATCAACCAAGGTCAGAAGGTGGTAACCGTCATAATTTTATCAGAGATCTTCATCCCCAGCACCCTCTTCATCCAGTGCCCCTATACCTAAATTCAGAAATGATCATAGGGATAAAGCACCAGGCTCTAAGTCCCAAGGCAGTAGTAACAGTGCTCGTACAAACCCTCTATGTCAAAAATATGAAAGACACCATTAGGGTGAGTGTAGAGATGATAGTGATGTGTGCTTTGGGTATGCAAGCCAGGCCATTGGATTCGAGAGTATCGGGTAGTTTCTTAGAAAGGTAGAGAGTTGCGCTAACAGGGACAGTCCCATCTATCGTCAGTTCTAGCTGGTCGCCTAACTCAGTAGGATACCGCTTCTAGTGATACTAGTGGTCAGCGTCTGAATATATTATATGCTCTTTAGTCCCGCTAAGATCAGGAAAATTCTCTTGACGTAGTTACTGGTACGTTGCAGGTATTTTATTTATATGTTTATGCTTTACTAGACCCTGGAGCTTTTATTTCTTTTGTAACTCCATATATAGCCATCATCTTCAGAGTCAGTCCTAAAACTCTAGTAGAGCCCTTTTCAGTGTCTACCCCAGTAGGTGTTTCTATTGTAGGCAAGTAGGTATACAAGAACTGTCCAGTCATAATATCTCAGAAAGTTACCTCAGTCGATCTCGTGGAGTTTGAAATGATGGATTTTGATGATATTCTCGGCATAGATTGGCTCTAATTATGCTATGCCTCAGTTGATTGTAGAAACAAAACAGTTCATTTTCAGTTCCCAAATGAACCAGTCCTTGAATAGAGGGGTAGTACTACAGCTCTTAGGGGTCATCTTATTTCGTACCTTAGAGAGAGAAAAATAATATCCAAGGGGTGTGTCTATCATTTTATGTGAGTCAAAGACTCTAGTTCAGAGACTCCTAGTCTTGAGTCAGTTCCAGTAGTAAATGAATTCTCAAATGTGTTTTCTGAAGATCTTCCTAGAAATTGATAGGCCTTATCCTAGACACTCAACCCATATCTATTTTTCCAAACAAAATGGCTCCATCTGAACTTAGAGAGTTAATTAAATAGTTGAAAGATCTCTTAGATAAGGGATTTATCAGACTCAGCATCTCCCCGTGGGGTGCACTTGTTCTATTCGTTCGTAAGAAAGATGGATCTTTCAGAATGTGTATTGACTATTGTTAGTTGAACAAAGTCACCATCAAGAATAAATATCCACTTTCTTGAATCGATGGCTTGTTTGACCAACTTCAAGGTGCCAACTACTTTTCAAAGATAGACCTTAGATCAGGTTATCATCAGCTCAGAGTCAGAGAATGTGACATTTCAAAAATAGATTTTCGAACTCGATATGGTCACTTTGAATTTCTAGTCATGTCCTTTGGTCTTACAAATGCCCCAGTAGCTTTCATGGACTTAATGAATTGCACGTTCAAGCAGTACTTGGACATGTTTGTTATAGTCTTTATTGATGACATTCTTGTCTACTCCCATAGCGAAAATGATCATGCAAACCACCCCCGAATAGTACTTCAGACACTTAGAACGCATCAGTTGTTTGCTAAATTTTGTAAGTGCAAATTTTGGCTAAGGTCAGTAGCATTCTTTGGTCATATTATTTCTGATGATGGCATTAGAGTTAATCCTCAAAAGATCAAAGCAGTGAGAAACTAGCTTAGACCATCTCTCCATCAGACATTAAGAGTTTCTTGGGTTTGGATGGATATTATTATCGGTTTGTTGAAGGATTTTCATCTATTACATCCCTCATGTCCAGGTTGACTCAGAAGAAGGTTAAGTTTTAGTTGTCAGATTCTTATGATAAGAGTTTTTAGGAGTTGAAGACTCGACTTACCTCAACCCAGTTCTTACTTTGCCAGATGGTTTAGATGGGTTTGTTGTGAACTGTGATGTATCTAGGGTAGGTTTGGGTTATGTCCTTATGCAAAGAAGTAAGGTTATAAACTATGCCTTTAGACAACTTAAGCCTCATGAGAAGAATTACCCTACCCATAATCTTGAGCTAGCAACTATAGTGTTTGCCTTAAAGATATGAAGTCATTACTTGTATAGGGTGCATGTGGATGTGTTCACAGATCATAAAAGTTCGCAGTATGTGTTCTCTCAGAAAGATTTTAATTTGCGTCAGAGAAAGTGGTTAGAGTTATTGAAAGATTATGACATGAGTATTCTATATCATTCGGGCAAGGCCAATATAGTGACTGGTGCTCTCATTAGATTGTATGGGTGCAAAAAAGTTCAAAATCATCACTAGTTTCCAAAGTGAAGAAAAAGCAAGACATAGATCCCAATATAGTGAAGCTGAAATAGTTAGTCAGGGGTCAGAAGGTAGAGGTTTTCTCCCAAGACAAAGATGGTGTGTTGCGTTGTCAAGGTCAGCTATGTGTACCTAGTGTAGATAATTTGAGGCAATGAATTCTTGCAGAAGTGCATGGTGCATATTACTCAATTCATCCAGGGGCCACTAAGATGTATCGTGATTTATGGGAGATCTATTAGTGGAGTGGAATGAATAAAGATATTGCAAAGTTTGTAGCTAAGTGCTCTACATGCTAGCAGGTTAAGATTGAGCACCAGAAGCTAAGTGGGTCCATGCAGGAGTTCAGTATTCCCACTTGGAAGTGGGAGGATGTGAACATAGATTTTATGATAGGTTTGCCTCATACCCGTCATCAGCGTGATTCTATTTGGGTTATCATAGATAGAATGACCAAATCAGCTTATTTCTTATCGGTCCATACCTTTTATTCAGCTGAGGACTATGCCAAACTTTATCTCAGAGAGTTGGTTAGGTTGCATGGTGTTCCTTTATCTATCATCTCAGATAGAGGTACCTAGTTTACCTCTCACTTTTAGAAAGCATTCCAAATAGGTTTTGGTACCCAAGTCCACCTCAGTACAACTTTCCACCCTTAGATAAATGGTCAAGAAGAAAGGACCATTCAGACTCTTAAAGATATGCTGAGAGTATACGTAGTTGATTTTAAAGGTAGTTAGGATGACCACTTGCCTTTGATTGAGTTTGCATATAATAACAACTATCATTCCAGTATCTAGAAGGCTCCATTTGAGGCTCTTTATGGTAGGAGATGTAGATCTTTGATTGGTTGGTTTGAAGTAGGCGAGGCCACTATAATAGGGCCTGATTTAGTGTTTGATGGTTTAGAGAAAGTTCAGTTGATCAGAGAAAGGCTTAAAGCAGACCAGTCGTAAAGGATCTCGAGTTTGAGGTTAGTAATTTTGTGTACTTGAAAATCTTTCCCATGAAGGGGGTAAATAGGTTCGACAAGAAAGGAAAACTCAATCCCCGATACGTTGGTCCTTATAGAATTCTTAATTGTTTTGGAAAGGTAGCTTATGAGAATGAGTTTTCTTTGGATATAGCTTCAGTACACCTAATGTTCCATGTCTCATGGTTGAAGAAGTGTATTGATGATCCAGCTGTAGTTGTTCCCTTAGAAAGTGTGGATATTCAGAACACTCTTTTCTATGAGGAAGTTCCAGCCAAAATCCTCGATCATCAAGTTTATAGATAACGAAACAAAAAAGTTCCACTAGTCAAAGTTCTTTGGTGGAATTAGTTCGTTGAGGAAGCCACTTGGGAAACAGAAGTAGATATGTGGACCAAGTACCCTCATCTTTTCTCTGCAAACTCGAATTTAGTCTAAGGTATTCATCTCCTTAAGATTTCTATTTATTATGCCCAATTTCAGTTGTATGTCATGCATATGTCAGTCATGCATTTACAGACCCAATTTAGTAATAAATCGCATGTTAGACTCAGTCATCAAACCATGTTTTCATCACGTATATTCAGTATGTACTCTCAGTTTCTTGTGTTTTCAGTCCAACCAGTATTATTCAAGGACGAATGTTCCCAAAAGGGAGATATTGTAATACCCTAAAAATCCTAACTAACTTCAGCACCATGTTGAGTTTTTCAGTGTATGGTCTAGTCGGGGGCTTTGTTCCAATCTAGATAGTTAGTTATTATTAAAGGCTTTGTAGATGGCAGTTGAGTATTGTATTGACATATTTTGTTGACACAATATTATTATAAATTTCCATTAAATTTTTATTATATGCCTTCGTGGATTGGGATTCCCATCACAGCTAGGGCCTCAGCTTGGGTCGTGACAAGATTGGTATCAAAGCACAGTTCATGGTCCTAGGGTGTCTACAAATTCATGTCGAGTAAAGTCTTACTTATGGGTGTGGTATGCACCACACTTATAATCAGGAGGCTACCGGGCATTTTAGAGTTATTTCCCATTCTTTCATACTCTAGTTCGTGCTATAGCATCATCCATATGAAAGTTATCCAAATTCCTTCCTTCCTCTAATTTTATGGGTCAAGCCTCATGGTCGAGGCGATACAAGTCCAAGAGTTTAAATCCCCTAATAATATGGTCCTTTCTGATTGACTTATCCATGAAGTTATGAGATAACACAAGGAATTAAGAGGGGTCTATTAGTGCTTCAAAGTTATTGATTCGAGTGTATACCTTTATCTTAATGAAATTATTTCTTTTAGCCTGAGGTACAAAGTGTACTCAGTCCCTTTCAAAATCCTTTTTATGGATGTCATGTTTAAGGGAAGACATATTTGACAGAATGGTGGGACAGTATTTCCACCTGAGTAGTAGTATATGTTAAGGTGTCATAACCTACTAGTAGTAAGATGATCCCGAAGTTAGTTATATGAATTCACAAGTCTAGAAGTCAGTGTGAGGGTGACTTTCACATAAATAAGTAGTTTTAGTTATATTAGCTTAATCGAGGGTTGATTTGCTCTTTTATTATGATGGGCTAATGTTGTAGAAAGCTTTGTAGATTGTATGGTAGTTTGTGAAGGAAGTGATTGGCTATGATTGTTATTTATTCAAAATGGGGAAGGAGCCCAGAGTGGATATTATGGTAGTGATAGAAATCATTTTTAGGCTATGAATGGAAATGGGTAGATTAGTTAATAAGTTACGGATAGAGATTTATTGGTGTATATGGAACTTGAAGGTAGTGGGGGTGTATGTATGGGTAGGTAAATATTATATGAGAAAGTGGAATATGTTGATAAGATCGTAATAGGATATATTATAAGATTAAGATCGACTATCCTCATTATGTGACTTTAGCCTTTTAATTGGTCTTTTCTCTAGTAGCTGTAAACTTGTAATACATGTGAGAAGGTGTGTGGTAGATTATAAAGTTTTGTAGTGATGTCGTGGAGAGATGAAATTGTGGGCCGTAGTTAGGTGAAATGAGAAATCTTGGGTTGATTTCCTCATTTGATGTAATAGTATAATATGTGGCATGATTCATCAGTGGTACATGATTGATTGTAGACTATAGGCTTGAAATTTAGTTGTGGATTGTGGTGATAAGGATAGTAGCTTAAGATTAATGATGCAGGTTTTGTAGGAGTAAGTAGTAGCCTTGATTTGATGTGTGCAATTGCCTAGATTAGAAACTTATGGAATAATGAGTGAACAATTGTGATGTATATATATTCATGAGAACAAGAGTAAAACGATGAATTGTGGTTGGATCATTAAGTGGATAAGAGTGTGAGTATATAAGAATAAGTTGACTCCTCTCCCTCGGGAAACATGTAGTTAGATAAGGTTTTATATGTATAAGTGTCATGTGTACCTAGTTAACATTCTTGAATTTTATTATATGGAGAAGTCGGGGAGTTGTTGTACGGTGTTCTTTATAGTTAAACTGAGGAAGTATAGGTAGGCAGTATGTGCCTTTTGTATAGTTTTACAAATTTTGTTAAGTTGTAAGTTAGGTGATTAAAGACCTAATGTTACTGTGTTAAGTGATGGACAATGGATCATTATGTTAAAAGGAGTGTAAATGATTATGCTCATGAGAGTGTGATTTGTCGGGGGTGGCTATCGAGGCAACGATAGTTAAGAGTAGAATTCCCAAAATGCCATACCTTCAGACTATAGTTTATCAAGGAGAGTTTAGCGTTTATTTATATGGTGATATCCCTTTTATGTTGAGAGTTGTGGCTATAGAGTTGAGGTGAGGTTATGCCAACAAGTCTAAGATTGTGACTTTGATCTTAGGAGGAGATGATGAATTAAGGTAGTTCCCAAATTTTTCTTGTGTTGTCAAGTTTCAAGTAAGAATCACGATAAATTAATTTCTGTTCAAGCAAACTCCTCCTACCTCAATTTGAATGGACATCTTCCAATGTCTTATGTATTAAACTTATGCCTATGCCCAAGTTCCGAGTTATCTATGCAACTTATGTTACGATCCGACCACCAAACTAGAAGCAATGATGTTTCAGTAATCTTTCAAGTATTCAAGCTCTATGTTAGGTTGTGCATGGTCCATAAAATATCCATGTCTTGCATCTTGCTTGGTCCTAGTAAAATATGTTTCTATATGTCACCGATTTATTCTATGTTGGGTTTAGCAAAGTGATAAAGTTTATACAAACTCATGACTATCTCAACTCTAAAAATGAGAAGCAATAGCTTTGAGTGGCAATCTTTGTCTCAGTCGTTTACCCCATGATTTCCGCCTTTATGTTATGCCTCCCATGTTTTCACGCCATGCCCAGTCCTTAGAATCCATGTTGTGTTGTGTTTATGCCATAACAACTTTCTACTTATGATCCAGACACTTAATATATGGAGCACTTCGTGTCTATTGTATTGTATCTTTATCTCATATCTCACCTTGAGTAGTGCAATAAGTATATGGTATAATGGAATAGTGTTATTCCCTTTCTTGATACATATGCTTGGGTCCCTCAATGACCCTCTGAATGATAGTAGTTATAGAAGAGTAGTATTTACTTAGGAAATGGGAGTAGATGTTCTGGGATGTGAAAATTTTGATGTGGTTTCTTAGCTAAGGTTATAGGTGAAAGGGGAAAGAAGGAGATGAACTTTCGTTATGTGAAATAGTTAGGAAAGAGATATATGGCAAAAATCTTTGTGAGAGTGATTGAATTTTCTGGTCTCAGTAGGAGATCCATGAAGTGGGTGTAGTAATGATAGACTTGAATGTTGTGATTGGTAAAATCAAAACCATATGCTATGCGGTTAGATGTGTGATGGGAGAATTGTAAGTTGGAAATAATGAAGTATGTTTATTTAATGTTGGGGCATATCCGTGAAGTTTCTCTAAGTTTAAGTCAATTCATTGTATCATGTAAAGTAGAGAATGTTTCTATTTCTATCTCCTGTGAAATCTTATTTCATGATTGTACCGATGTAAATCAGGGCTATTATCACCAAATAAACTTATGCCTTAGGTTGTGATGATTACGATCTTGGTAAAGTTTCATTATGTCACGACCCGAACCAGGGCCCTGGCTGTGACGAGCATCCCGAACCATGAAGAGCCGAGAGCCCTTCTCTAACTGACAATCATATACACAATTCATGTACTATAAGAAAATGTGGAAAATAAATGGAAACATAGTCACCTTAATATCGCAACTAAGTATTGCAAAAATAAGTTCAAGAAAAGTCAAACCATCTAATACACATATGCAAAATTTATACTACAACTGAAAACAACAATCTATTTGAAATCAGGACAAGGCCCCCGATCGAACCCTTAACTAAAAACAATGAGATCAACATAAGTAAACAGGACACCTTCCGAAGTAAGGGAGGCTCACCAACTCTGAACGTCTGACAACAATCTACTGTTTAGTAGGACAGCTAGACTGGGCCTTAGAACCTGAAATATAGGGGGTCAATATGAAATGTACTGGTATGTGAAACAACCTAAAATAACATGATTTTATATATCATAATGAGAGCATTTTATAAAACAATAAGCATGATGTATATGTGAAAACACATGGGCATACTGAAATGAATTTCAACAACTCTTTGAAATCATGACTCACTTTCTATTTTCTCCTGAGCTAGATGGTACACCCTACAATTTTGATCAGCCCACGAGCTATATGGGATCTGCACTTGACTCAGCGGTCAAGCCCCCAACCCAAGTTTTCAATAAGGGTTGGAGTATCGGTATGGGAGACACGCCAGTCCAAAGAGCAAGGTGGCATAATTCTCGATCATAATAATATGTCATGGTAGAGCACAAGACCAAAAAGCATGACTCCTAACCATAGTCCCAAGTTGTGACAACATAAATCATGGCATACAAGAGCACACATATGGTGCTAAAATCTCAAGTCGACAAACCACGGTTTCCATCTTTGAGTCTCTCGACTTATGCTTTCTTCGGGTAACTATCTAACTCTCTTAAGCCCAACTTTTAGTTCTTTAAAACCATTCTTCATACATTCAAAAAATTCAACACTTGTTCTGTTAGGGGCATACTATCACCGGGTATCGTCATACCCTGTCTTGCAAGTCATTTCATGTCACACTATAACATATCTGTAGCCCTTTTTCATTTAGCCTCATGTTAATGATCACCCATAGTTTTTAAATATCAAGTGAGAGAGAGTCATGCAATAGATTTTCATTTGAGTTTTCATCGAAAAACTCTTCTCTCAATAGTACAATCATAAGGTGGCAATATCATATTTGCATTACTCAAAACCCATGGAAATTGTTAATTTGACACAATGAACGTTTATCATGAGAAAGACACCCTCTCAATATGTTATAAACAGTAACAATTCATGATCATTAAATAAGCGTTCACCATTTTGTTTTCTTTAATAAAGTTCATGCAATTCAAACAATCCACAACACTTGAAACCAAAGACATCGTAAAAAGAGAGGGAGTTTTTATCAATCATTCTTTCAATTAAACTCTTCATTGCAAACTAAAACATAAATATATAGTTACAATTTAAATTTCATGAACAATGGTTCAAGACAATATATAATTTCACCAAAATAATTCCATGATACATACTTTTTGCAACAATATCAAAATTCTTCTTTATAAACATGATTGGGGATCTTTAAACTTGATAAAAAAGTAAATATTACACCCATGGTGTTTAGCGTAGTCATACATACCTTGGATTACTTATTTCGAAGAATAGGATCCGAATCTTGATTTTGTTTCTTGGAAATCTTGAACTTAAAGTATGGATTCTTGATCTTTGGGAGGGAGGGTAGGGTTTTGTTCTTGATAAGTTTGAGTGAATTTGGGCATATTATGCCCAAAAAACGTTTTAATTCACTGTTTACATTACTAGGGTTTGTTGGGAAAAGACAAGACTGCCCCTCAAAATTAAAATTTTTAGCAGAAAATCCCCATTTTGAGGCTCACCACTGAGCGCTATTGGTTCCACCACTATAGGTATCACCGAATGGTGTAATCGCGGTGACCTACTATTTTGGACAATCCCGACTTTGAGACTTACTATTGAGCGCTATTGGTTCCCCCTCTATAGGCACCGTCAAGCAATGTAATCGCCGCAACTTACTGCCTCATACAAAAAATGCTATAACTTTTCACTCGGGTATCGAATTTAGAAAAAATTGGTATCGTTGGAAAGCTGATTCAATCACCTACAATTTGGTGGCTTGATATAAAAAATTCCATGTATATCAAAAGTTATATACGTTCAAAGTATACCCTTGTAGAATTGAATACCAAACTTTAGACGAATAAAAGATTTTTAGCTCAACTTTGCTCTCAGTAAATTCTATGAACATCTTTCACTTCGAGAGAACATCATAAACTAGGATAAAGATCATGAAACATGAATTAAAATATGAATCATGGGATTAGAGTTTGTGCACATAGGAAAGATGGTTCCATTTCTAGCTCAAAAATACACGGTGTTACATTATCTCCCCTAGGGATCATTCATCCCCGAATGATGGGTAGGATTTTGTTTAAGCTCGAAAATTTGACTAAGGAATGTAAACTCGCATTGAACATTTTATTTTTGTCAACAGAATATGCAAAGGGATCAAAAGTGTTTCATGTTAACCCCCTAGTGAATCATATACGCACGAAGCGTGAGATGATAAGGATTGATATAGAGATGACCTTGCACACGATTCATGATCATCACAACATAAGGCATGAGTTTATTTAGTGATAATAGGCTTGATTATATTGGTACAATCATGAAATGAGATTTCTCAAAAGATAGGAATTAGAAGCATTCTCTACCTTACAAGATACAACGATTAGACCTAAAACTTAGAGACACTACTCAACCATGCCCCAAACAATAAATAGCATACTTCATCATTTTCGACTTAGAATTCTGCCATAATGCATCTAACCACAAGAGTTTAAGTCCCACTACATATTACTTCTATATGGAAGCCTAAACCGAAGTTAAAAGGATGCCAACTTAAACTAAGGGACCCTATACTCTAGATCACATTAAGAAATCACCTCACCTCATCACTATAACCCAACAACCTCAAGTCTTAATTCAAGGAATAATAACCACATGGCTCACGCGTTTGTGTTTTCATCAATCACAACATTCAAGCCTATCATTACTACACCTACTCAATGGGTCTCTCCACTAAGACCAACAAATTCAATCACTCTTACAGAGATTTTTGCCACATATCTCCTTCCTCACTATTTCACGTAATGAAAGTTCATTCCTTCTTTCCCCCTTCACCTATAACCTTATCTAAAGAAATCACATCAAAATTTTCATATTCAAGAACATCTACTCCCTCTACCCAAAACATTACTATGCTTCCACAACCACCATCATACTAACATATGAGGATCATTAAGGGATTCGAGCATAAGCATCATAAATAGGAGAAAATTTAGAAACTACCTTACTTCACCATCTCCCCCTTAGGTCAAAGTCACAATCCTAGATTTGAGAACATATCCCCTCATCAAATCAATAACCACAACTCTCAACACATTGGGTTATCACCATACACAAAAACACTGAACTCCTCATGCTTAACTATACTATATAGGCATTGCTTTCCAAGAAAGCTACTCTTAATTTTTATCCTCTATAGCCATCAACCTACAACTCATAGTCTTATGATCATACCCATCCTCACTCCTTATTACATAAAAATCCACTCTCCACTACTTAATATTCTAACATTAGAACGCTAATCACATAACCTATAACATAATAAAATTTTGTAAAACTATCCCAAAGGCACATGTCGCCTACATGTATTCCCTTAGTTTATCTCTAAAGAACATCACACAACAACTACCCAGTCTTCCCCATACTAACAAAATTCAAGAACAGGAACTAGGTGAACAAAACACCTATACACATAAAACTTTATCTAACAACATGCTACATGGGGGGTTCAACTTTTTCTCCTTTGTCCACTTGTTATCTGCTTAATGACTCAACCGTAATTCATAATTATAACTCTAGTCTCATGTATATACATATATATATATATATATCATGATTATCCACTCCTTATTTTACAAGTTGCCAGCCTAGCTTATTCCAAATATTGCATCAAACCCGCTAATTCCTTCCTACAAGACATGCATTAACAATCTTAAGCTACTATTTCCACCACTACACGCCACATCTTATTTTCTGACAACACCAATCATGTAACACCGATGAAGTAGGTTACATACTATATTATTCCATTAAATTGGGGAATCAACCCAACTACGCCATTTAACTTAACTACCACCCACAAGGTCATTGTCTCTACAACATTACTACCATACCTTAGAATTTACCACACACCTTCTCATGTGCAGTACTAGTCTACAATCACTAAAGAAAAGTCAATCAAAGGGGTAAAGTCACATAATAGGGATAATTGATCTTAATCTTATAACAAAATTCATTGCGATCTTAATATATTCTACTTTTTCATATCATACTTACTTACCCATGCATACATTTAGACTACCTTCAAATTCCATTTACGCCAATGAGTCTTTACCCATAACTTATTAACTGATCTACCCCTTTCCATTCACAGTCTTTAAATAACTTCTACAACCACCATATCTATCCATTCTGAGATCCTTCCCTATTTTTAATAACTAATAATCATATCCAGAAAGTTCCTCCACAAACTACCATACACTCTAAAAAAATTTTCCTACAACATTAGCCAATCACCATACAATAGAAACCCACCCCTTAGTCAAGGGTTATACAACTCAAACTATTTATTTATGCAAAAGTCATCCTCACCCTGACTTCTAACCTTGTGATTTCATATCACTAACTTCGGGATCATCTTACTACCAATAGTGTATGACACCTTAACATATACTACTACTCAGGTGAAAATATTGTTCCAATATTATGACATACATCACTACCCTTTAGCATGTCATCTGTAACAAGAATTTTGAAAGGGACTGAATGCACTTCATACCTCAGGCTTAAACACATGATTGATATAGATAGGTGTATAGGATTAAATCAATACACTTTAAAGAACTTATGGACTTCTCTCAAGTCCTTGTACAATTTCATACTCTTTTATAACTTAATCAGGAGGGACCACATCATTTTGACTCTAAGATTCTGCACTAGAATCGACTCAACAATGAGACATAGTTAATAAAACTAGAGTAAAAAAGGAATTTAGGTAACAAGAATTTAGGTAACTTTCAAATGGACAACACAATGGTACGATCTAGAATAAGAAAAAAAGTGAAACATTCCTAAATGCCTAGTAGCTTCCTCATAAGTGTGGCGCGCTACACACCGACAAATAGGACTCTACTCGATGCAATTTCGAAGACACCTTGGCACCATGAACCAGACTCTGATATCAAGTTTGTCACAACCAAAACTGGGGCACTGGCCGTGATGGACATCTCAAACCATGAAGGCTCGAGAGCCCTTATCTAACTAGAAATCATATACACCATTCATATACTATAAGGAAATGCCAAAAATAAATGGAAACATGGCCACCTTAATATCTCAAATGAATAATACGAACATAAGTTCAAGAAAACTCAAACCATCTAATACATATCTCCGAATCTCTACTACAACTGAAAACAACAATCAGTTTGAAATCGGGACAAGGCCCCTAGTCAGACCCTGAACTAAAAACAATAAGATCAACATAAGTAAACAAGACACTTTTCAAAGTAAGGGAGGCTCACCAACTCTGAATGTCAAACAATAATCTATTATTTAGCAGAACCGTTAGATTGGACCTCAAACCTAAAATATAAAGGGCCAATACAAAATGTATTGGTATGTTGAGCAACCCACACTAACATGTTTTTATATATTATAATGAGAGTATTTTATAAAACAATAAACATGATGCATAAGTGAAAACATATGGGCAAACTGAAATAAATTTCAATAACTCTTGGAAATCATGACACTTTTTATTTTCTCCTGAGCTAGATGGTACACCCTATAATTTTGATCATCCCATGGGCTATACGATTCTCCCTTGACTCGGAGGCCAATCCCCCAACCCAAGTTTGCCACAAGGGTTGGAATATTAGTATAGGAGACATGCATTCCACAAAGCAGGGTGGCATAATTCCCAATTATAATAATATATCATGGTAGGGCACAAGACCATAGAGCATGAATCCTAACCATAGTACCAAGTTGGGATGACATAAATCAAGGAACACAAGACCACACAACATGGGGCAAAAACAAGCCGGCAAACCATAGTTTCCAGCATTGAATCTCTCAACTCGTGCTTTCTCCGGGTAACCATCTAACTCTTTTAAGCCCAACTTTTAGTTTTTTAAAACCATTCCTCATACATTCAAAAAATTCAACACTTGTTCTTTTAAGGGCATACTATCTCCGGGTATTGTCATACCATGACTTACAAGTCATTCATGTCACACCATAACACATCTGTAGCCCCTTTTCACTTATTCTCATGTTAAGTACCACCCATAGTTTTTAAACATCAAGTGATAAAGAGTCATGCAATAGATTTTCATTTGAGTTTACATCAAAAACTCTTCTCTCAATAGTACAATCATAAGGTGGCAATATTATATTTGCATTACTCAAAACCCATGGAAATTGTTAATTTGACACAATGAATGTTTATCATGCAAAAGACACCCTCTCAATATGTCATAAATAGTATAAATCCATGATCATTAAATAAGTGTTCACCCTTTTGTTTTCTTTATGAAATTTCATGCAATTCAAACAATCCATAACATTTGAAACCAAAGACATCATAAAAGGAGAGGGAGTTCTTATCAATCATGCTATCAATTAAACTCTTCATTGCAAACTAAAACATAAATATATAGTTACAATTTAAATTTCATGAAAAATGGTTCAAGACAACATATAATTTCACCAAAACAATTCCATGATACATACTTTTCACACCAATATCAAAATTCTTCTTTATAAACATGATTAGGGATCTTTAAACTTGATAAAAGAGTAAATCTTATTCCCATGATGTTTAGCGTAGTGACAAATACCTTAGATTACTTAGGTCAAAGAATAGGATCCAAATCTTGATTTGGTTTCTTGGAAATCTTGAACTTAAAGTATGGATTCTTTATCTTTGAGGAGGAGGTTAGGGTTTTGTTATTGATAAGTTTGAGTGAATTTGGGCATATTATGCCCAAATGATGTTTCAATTCACTATTTACATGACTAGGAATTGTAGGGAAAAGTCAAGACTACCCCTCAAAATTAAAATTTTCTACAGAAAATCCCAATTTTGAGGTTAACCATTGAGCACTATTGGTGCCACCGTTATAGGCACCGTTGAGCAGTGTAATCGCAATATCCTACTATTTTGGATAATTTGACTTTGAGTCTTACCTCTGACAGATATTTGTTCCACCACTATAGGCATAGCTGATCAGTGTAATTGCAGCAGCTTACTACCTCACACGAAAAATGCTATAACTTTTCTGCCAGATATTGGATTTAGGCAAAATTGGTATCGTTGGAAAACTGATTCAATTATCTAAAATTTGGTGTGTCTTGAGATGAAAAATTCCACATATAAAAAGTTGTACAAATTCAAATTAGGCCCTTGTACAATCAAATACCAAACTTTGGACGAATCAAAGATTCTTTGATCGAGTTTGCTATCAGGAAATTCGATGAACATCTTTCACTTTTAGATAACTTCATTAATTAGGATAAAGATTATGACACATGAATTAAAATATGAATCATGAGATTAGAGTTTGCACATGTAGGAATGACTGTTTGATTTCTAGCTAAAAAATGTATGCTGTTACACATTACCTCTTTCTTTATGCTTATGCATTTTACTAGGGGTTATCATGAATTTATTTTGATTAATTTGCATATTTAGTTGAGTAAAAATGTTCAGTGCAAGGTTAGATTCTTTATTTAACACTTTTAGAGCTTCAACAAGTTTCTACCCATCATTCGGTGAGAATGATCCCAAGGGAAAAATAATGTAACACCCAACACTTTAGGGATAAAGTTAAGCCATCTTTTCTATTTTTATGAACCAGAACTATAATACCCAGTAATAATCTTTTCTTAATGCAGCTTTAGTTGCATGCTTTAGGGACTTAAGGCTTGAAATTTTCACTAAGTTTGGGGGCTTAGTTATCTTCAAGACCCCTAAAATTTGGTCTTCCTGACCTTGAGACATTTGTTTTTGAGTTAATTCATATTCAGGGATGTGATAAGAATGTTTTGAGGAAGTTTTGAATTTTTAAGACAAGGTTTGGATCACGTTTGGATCATGAATCCAGCAAGTCATCGCGATATGGATGCATCACGGTGAAATTTCTTTTGGAACATACATCGTATTGTGGTGAAGGTGTTTTCAGCTAGTCTTTGATTTATAATTTGAATGCATGTGTCATGATCTTTATCCTAGTGTGTGAAGTGCTTATTAGGTGTAAAATGTTCATAGAAATCACTTAGAGAAAAGTTGAGCTAAGAGCCTTTGATTCATTCAAAGTTTGGTATTCTATTCTACAAGAGTCAACTTTAAATAAGTATAACTTTTGATATGTGTAATTTGTTAGCTCAAGACCATCCAAATTGTAGAGAATTGAGTTAGCTTTCCAACGATACCAATTTTGCCTTAATTCGATACCCGAACAAAATTTATGACCATTTTTTCCTGAATCAGTAAGTCACTGCGATAAGGCCGCATCGTGATGGGTATGCAAAATGCAGTTACAGGTCTGAAAATGTCAGAAGGGCAATTGGGTATTTTCCCTCTCAACCCAATCGTTCATAACAAGACTTGGGGCATCAATTAGAGCATTATTTGTCCTTCTTCTCCAATAAAATCTCAATAAAAGCCCTCCCCTTTCCCAAGAACAAATTCAATCCTTTTCCCCTAAGTAATCTAGAAGTCAAGCTTTCCAAGATCAAGATTCTTCAAGAAAGCATCAAAATTAGAGTTCATCATTCAAGTTAAGAAACATAAGATACATGGAGCTATCCTAACTCTCATGGGCATATATATATATATATATGTATGTATACATACATATATATGTACAAAGTTTGTAGAAATTAATATATATATATATATATATATATACACACATATATGCTATTGGTTTTGGTAAATTATTTCAAGAGCATGCATTGTGACACCAATTTGATGAAATTATGTTATCATTATGGTTTTTTTCCATGAATTTGATTTATAATCCTGTGCATATGTGATTACGAACGTGAATTGTGAAATTTCCACTCTCCATGATGAAATTTATGGACTTTGTATGATATGTATTATGAATTTTTTTGAGAGCATGACGTAAGATCCCCTTGTTGATGTAATACCCCGAAGTTTTCTAACTAATTTCATCGCAAGAATGTCCAGTATTATCTTCCAAATTGAATGATGTTTATTTCATGAGTAATTTTTAAGATTTTTACTTTTTTCATGTGGGAAATTCAATAAGCTTTCCATTGATATAAAATTCTCCTAAATTCGATAACCGGATAAGAAGTTATAACTATTCCAAGTTCTCGTCGTAAAACAGTGCCATATTAGTCAGTGGTGCATCACGCCACAAGAGAAAATGGCATTTGTCAAATTCTAGTAGGGGTCTGCGATAGTGACGGGTAACGCCAAACTTTCAAGTCGCAAATAAAGTCGCAACGCGATGACTACGCGTCACGCCATCCCCCAATTTTCCAATTGTCATATTCCAGTAACACAATGCTATTGCGCCGCGTCGCGCTAGAGGTCCAATTAGAGAAATTTTCACTGAAATTAAAAGATGTGTCCAGGGTTAAAAGGGTCAATTTTCCACCCCTATTTAAGCACTTTAACACAAGATTCAACTATTTGGAACCCAAAATATACTAGTTTCTCTCAATTCTCCCTCAAGAACAAGCTAGGGTTTCTTATGGGGATACAATTTCAAGAAATTCTCTTCGTCAATCTTCTATTAATCAAGAACTAAGGTATGTCATGTATTGATTCATGGGTCTCTTTCACCTGTGAATCTCAAGAACCTCTTTTAAAAATCCAATATTTGTATATTTATGAATATTCATGATTAGATTGAATTAAAAATTGGTGTTCATGTTGTTGGTTGATTTTATTCCATGTTATAGACTATTAATTACAATAATTGATTCTAATATGTGATGAATTACATGGTATTCATGATAAACCCTTCAATTAACAAGTTGATTGATGTATCCTTGATTATTAGAGGTGTTGATGATTGTATAACCAAAGCATGCGCCCTATATGTTTGATTAAATGCCTATGTGAAGGAAAAATGCAATACTAGTCTGATAATATGAAATCCCCATTCATGTACAAGTTATGTATGTCAAGTGTTTGATGAAATGTCTTAGCAATGGATTATGTATTGTTGATGTTGGTCCTATACTCAAGAAAGTCATGGTTTATCAGTTTCCCTCTATCGAGTCCTGGGGGTACTTGTACCTGAAAAATATAGTTGTGTGCCTAGAGTCAGTGTCATGTTTTCAAGATACTCTCAGTCAAGCCATGTTCAGTGGAATTTAGTTAGCCTCATGAATCAGGAAAACTCCATAATCTCAGTAATATTTCATCAGTCAGCGGAATTTAGTTAATTCATCTCAGTTCAGTTCAGTAATCCATGTTCAGTGTCTATTCATATGGGAGTAGAAATTAGCACCGAGTGAACCCAAGGATGGGAACACACACTGTCAGATGAGGGTGTGATTCTTTGAAGTCATCTTTGCATTCCAGAACTATGTAGCCAGCATAGATTGAGACATCAACACTGTTGATAAGGGTTGATGAGCTAGATAAGCACTGTCAGATAAGGGCCCCACCATTTTCTTTTAGGGAAATAATCAGATGAGGTTCACTCACAGCTTGTCCTTACCAGCGGCGCAGTATTGACACCCTTCCAATTGGGGTTACAGATTGGACCCCAACTCAGCCATAATGGCATATTAAGGGCATGCCAGTTAGATAACTACTTCCTACAATTTCAGTTACAGAATTAGGACTGTTAGATATGGTCATTCAGTCTCAGTAATAGAACTCAGATAGTTCTATAGAATTCAGGACTGTCAGATACAGTCAACTCAGGATAGTACGATATGAAACTCAGCTAGTTCCATCAGATTCAAGACTGTCAGATACAATCACTCATATTATCATTTACATCAGTCATCAGAACTCTATTATCAGTCATGTTAGTTATCAGTAATTCATGTTGTCACAATCTCAGTTATAGTTACTATGTATGCATTCATGTATTCTCACATTCATATTAGTCAGTTAGCCAGTATTTTTCATGCATATGAACCCCATGCACTCAGCCTACCTTTCATGCATACTAGTATATTCAAAGTACTGACGCATTTGCTCTATGGTGTCTTATACCATAGGTTCAGAAGCACGAGCTCTAGAGCATTAGTAGCAGACAGATTTAGCAGTGAGTCCTCATCATTCGAGGACAATATTATGAGTTATTTCATTTATTTAGTTTTAGCTTTTAGTAGATGGATTTATTTAGGGAAATGTCTCATCAACTCCTTATTCAGATAGTTCAGTCAGTTAGAGGTTTTTCAGACTATCATGTTCAGATATTTATTTCAGTTGTTTTGGGTATTTCATACCCCATTTAGATGTTATAATTTTTATCAAATATTATGTTACAGATTGTACCTTATGGACTTTCAGTTCATATTTCCACATTTATATAGTATATCATGTAGTATACAGGTACAGATATCAATCATAGGTTAGCTTGTGGTCCTTCGGGGTCATGAGCATTGTGTAAAATTTTCGGTACTAGATTCGAGGCATTACAAACTTAGTATCATAGCCTAAGGTTCAATAGTTTCCTAGGATGTCTGAAAGCTGTATCTAGTAGAGTCTTATACATGGGTGTGTTGCATGCCACATTTATGTGCAGGAGACTATAAGATGTTTTAGGAACAGTTTCCTTTCTTTCAAGATTCATGTTGTTCCAGTGAGCATAATCTTAAGTCAATCTCTCAGTCTAATCCATTTCTCTTGTTTTCTCCTATATAACATGTCTCCTAAAAGAAGAAATGGGAATCAGTCAGCCTCTCAGCCCGAAGAACCTTTGGGCGAACATATTTCTTATGTAGAGTTCAGAGCTGCATTCACTACTCTTGCTCAGTCAATTGTTGCATAGAATGAACGAACAGCTGTCGGTCCAACCAACAGCAAAAGAAATCTTAAAATAATAACTTTAAAACATATGCTTTTATCTTAAGGAGAATAGGGACTTCAATTGTGACTTAGGGACTATAGATCTTTGGGAAACTATAGGAACCTGGGACTCAAAGACTTGGGGAGTTTCTTCTAATCGACATAAATCATGTGAGCTAACATGGAGTCTAACATCTTAGACTAGTTGGGGAGAGCTATTCTACCCTTGCCATCGGAATAGAACCTTAACTTTAGTGATCACTATCTTAACCCACTAAGGGAAAATCATAATCCTACGGTGGCTCATAGTTCTGGAGAATGAGACCTTGGAAGCATACCCAACTTGGTGCTAAATACTACTTCCATACTTAGGCTCAGAACTTTTAGGAAATCTATCTCAAAACAGTACAAAGGTCAAAATAACAACCAACAGTGGTTTATTTTTTTTCTTAAATCATAAATATTATGGATTCCTTTCTTAGTTTAGGATCAATGATCAATCTTTCTTTAAAATTAGAATACTTGTTTGTTTAAGCATACTAACAACATACTCTTCATGAAACATCAAAAATTCATACTTGAGTCTTAAACTTATATATATATATATATATATATACACTCAAATGATCACAATTTCATAATAAAGCTTAAATATTGACATCAATCTTAGAAACACTTGAAAATATCAATTCATTGTAGGGATGTGCAACTCATGGCATAAATTTTCAATTCAAAGCATAAATAGGTGAATTAAACATGCAATTCAAGACTTAAACAACTTATAAATCCATGAACTCAAAACAAAGTAATTTGGGCAAAAATTCCACTTGCAAAACATGAAATTCTTTAAGAAAAATAAAATCTTTGGGCACAAGAATGAAAGAATTATTCTTGTTCAATCCCCACATATGTTAGATTATAAACTTGGATGAACACTTAATTTTGGGACTCTATTCGTGCTTTTGAATGAAGATTCTTGAAGCTCTTGGTTTAAGGATCTCAAATCTTGAATCTATTTGAAAAACTAATAGTGAAAGCTTGTGTTTTGTTGAATGTTGGGTTGAAACCCTAGGCTTTGTTCTTGAAGGATTTGAGTGAAATGGACTATAATCTGATTTTAGAAGGCTGAATCTCGTGTTTTTGGTGTTAATAAATGGTGGAAAATAACCCAAATGCCCCTCAAATCCCATAATAAAAATAGTTCTGGACTGGGAAGCCATCGCGTTACCTATCGCGATGCAACCCACAGTCGGGTTTACTGGCCCTTATGGCGCGGGGCCATCGTGACCCCTCACTAGTTTGGACATCCAAAACCATCCTTACATTAGTCTAAAATTTTTGAAACTCACTCGAGATTACCTAAAAGTGACCCTGATTATGTGTCAATTTTAAAGTTGACAAACTAAGGTCAGGAAGGTCGTTAATAAAATCTTCAAAGTTTGGGGGCCTTGGAAATTACTAAGTCCCAACACTTTGCCAACTTTTCTAAGTGTGAGACTTCTCTTGACATACGTTAAAAAGGGCTTAGATGTCAAGAATTTTGTGGGGTCTAACATTAAATTATGACCATGTATTTTCAATTGTTTTATGCTGACATGCTTTTATGAAATTCTCTCGCCTATGTTGTATAAAAATATATTTTGTTTTTGGATTGATCTATGTACCAGTAGCTTGTGTATTGACCCCCTATATTTTAGGTTCTATGGTATAGTCCCATGGTCCATCATGTTAGCATAACACTTGGGATATGAAAAAAATGGGTGAGTCATCCATCTTTCGAAAGGCCTTTACTTATATGTTGAATCTTTCAGTGTATGGTCTAGTCGGGGGCTTTGTCCCGGTCTAGATAGTTAGTTCTCATTTGAGGCTTTGTGGATGGTAGTTGAGTATTGTATATTCATATTTTGTTGACATAATTGTATTATAAATTTCCATTGAATTTTCATTATATTTTATGCACTTTGATTATGTATGGATTATGTTCATGATATATGATTATTGGGTCTCTCGGGCCTTCGTGGCTCAGGATGCCTGTCGCAGCCAGGGCCTCGGCTTGGGTTGGGACATTTAAGCTCCCAACTAATTGCCGAAACATAGTTGGATTAGGAATAAGATTGCCTTACTCACAATGATATTTTACATTCAATTCTAATGGAGTATCTACGGAGGAGGAACCTTGAAGACCAGCCAAAGAAATAAGATCCTGAGTATATTTATGTTGGTTTAGAAACATACCCGAAGAATCATTATGAACTTCCAATCCCAAGAAATATATAAGAGTATCAAGATCTTTCATATAAAAAGAATCCTTAAGCTTCTGTTGCAGGCTAGTGATCATTAAAGAATCTGTTCTTGTGATAATAAAGTCATCTACATATACCAAAAGAAGAATACAACCTATAGATGTTTGTGAAGAAACAAAGATGAGTCATATTTGCTCTGCTCAAAATAGAATTGTAGAAAAGTAAATCAAAATTTGTCAAACCAAGATCTGGGGACTTATTTTAATCCATACAAAGACCTTTTCAACTTGTATATATCTAATGTAGGCGATGAGAACAAATTAGATGGAGGTTTCATCTAAATATATTCTTTGAGATCAACATAAAGAAAATTTTTTTAACATATATTTGATGAAAAGGCCAGTTTGTGAAGCAACAATGGCAGTAATAGTTTGCACCGTAGTTATTTTTTCTACTAGTGCAAAAGTTATACAAGCCAAATTGCCTCCGGACCTTTAGATGGGATACTTATGATGCCTTAGGTTATTGATGACTCTTTATCACTATTAAAAAATTCCATATGAATGAAGATTACCATTGAGGAGGGTCAAAGGACTTTGAAGAGATTAAAGGAGCACAAAACGAGGCTAAAAGGCCCCTTAGAAGGGATGCGTGCCCATTCCGCCTTAGAGGTGCACTAGACTTAATCCAGTGGATCAAGAGCAGGTCAAAACAACCTCTTCCACTATAGAAATTCCCTTGACATGCGCCACATCTACCCCAAAGATGCTAAAGCATGTTTCCATTGTTTCATTAATAGAAATGGGTCATTTCTAGGCCCATTGTAATAAGTTATCTCATGACTATAAATAGATTAAGTTATATCTTTATTTCATTAGTTTTGTTTTGATAATGAAGATATGAAAAATCATGAGAGTGAGTGAAAGCTTGGAAAAGCATTTGTTGCATCTTGTTTAGAAATAGTGGTTATAAGGGCGTTTTGATTCCCTTGCATCTAACGTAAGATATTAGTGCTTGTTAATAGTTGAATTATAGGTTTTTGAGTTTAATATACTCTTTAGTTCTTGATTCTCTTATCTTTCTGTATTTAAATTTTGTCATTTCTTTAGTTTTCGTGGTTGTTTTCGCTTTCATAGTTTGATGTTGTATAATTTGTGTTCATTTCTTATATTTTGTATTTCCATAGTTATCATTTGGTATTAGAGCTGAGCTTGATTTTGTTCCTAAGATGTCAATCTTGGGTCTAGTCATCTTGAAAAATTAAAAATCATAAAAAAATATTACTATTCACATTTTTGGTCTTAGGTCAGATTTTGAATTTTTGATTTTGGTGTTTTCTTGAGTTTCTAGTGTTAGATTTGTGTTCTCTAACACTATGTGTTCTCTAACACTATAGGAGTCTATAAATCAAATTTGAGTCCAATCGGAGATTTACTGAGTGTTCTATCCTTCTTTAAAGCTTGGGTTGAAAATTTTGGAATGGGTTGAAAGATCTGATGCTTTAGGTGAATAAGTTGAGCAAAAAATGTTTGTAATGAGTTTAGAAGGTTGAAAATTTCCTAGGTTCAAAATTTCAACTCATTCCGAGCTAAGGAGAAAAAATTGGAAAAGTTGGTGTTCTTAGAGAGATGGCTATGTTCATGTTGAAAATTCATCAAGAAGTGAGTGTTTTATCCAAAAATAAGGAATAACAAGAGTGAAAAAGTGTTTGTAATATGGAATCTACAATGATTCCAAGGATATTTCCAAGAAGAAAGTGCAAAGAGGGCCACTAGAGGGTCATTTTTGCCCATCCAAGGAATGAGAAGCGACCAACTTGCACCTAGCCTGCTTTGCAGCTGTGCATGAGATACTGCAGCATCTCAAGGAAGTATCTAAGCTACTCACCTACACCCAACATGTGCGGTACATGCACCCAACGTGCTCTAGCATGCCAAGGAAGCCCTCTCATGCTCTGGACATGCCTTTGAGTTGTGTCTAAGGTGTGTAACGCATCTCCAATTCATCTCAAACATCCAAAAGACATTTCAACACTCCTAATATAAAATTTCTCATATTTTATTCCTTTATTTCATCCCATAATTCCTAAATTCATCTATTCATTCTTAATCTACTCATTAACTAGTAATTCACCTACTAAGTTAGTTGATTAGTTCTTGAGTCCAAATTCTTTCATCGTCCGATTTCTTTTAAGCTTTTCTCTTTTTCATACTGTTGATAGTTATTGATTCAAGTTCTTACATATTTTCTTTGAGTCATTCAAACAAGAATCTACTTTGGCCACAAGTAGAGATTGACACCTTATGAACTACCGGAGCATAAACAACTATCAACATTCACCAATCTAATTGTGAGGTCTACAAAGGTGAGATTCTTATGTGTGTTTGTGAGGACCTTTTACTTCTAATATTATTTGTTCATTTTTTGGGTACTAGGAGTCATAAGAAAGTATGTCTTTAATAGCCAAGTATGATTGTGACTATGACATGGGAGACTATTAGTGGTGAAGAATATTATGGCTATGATGAAGATGGAGATTATGGGGGATATGAATATAGCCATGATCAATAATTATGTGAGAATGAGGGCTATTTTTCCAAAGGAGAACATGTGATTAATGGTGATTCTAGTTCCAATAGAGGGTATGGAGATGGTGAAGATCCTTATGATAGTTATTATAAGGAAAATGGGCATGTGAGGAGTATTATACTTCTTATTCTGAGCATGAAGATTATGTAGAGTATAACTTTCCTTCTTATGAACCTTTTAATGATTATAGTGAGAGTGCACATGTAAGTTATGAAGATTCATATTCCTCATCTTGTGGTACTTCTTATCAAGGTTGAATTGGTGTGATTGGTTATACTACCTGTAGTAGAAGTCATTCCATGGGAAGAAAAGAGTGTGCATCTCCAAATCCTAGAGATACAACATCCTACCCTTCTTGTTCTAGTGCCTAAATATTTAGAAATAGGAACCAAGGTAGATATGGAAAGTAAAGTAGGAGTCATGATCTTTCTACTCTTTCTATCTTTAAAAAGAGTCAAATCCTAAAGATTATCTTGATTGGGAATGGAAGTGCAAAAGGATCATCATGAATTATGATATGAGCGAAGTCGAATAAGCTACATATTCCCTTAAACATATTAAAGGGCCGATATCGAGATGGTGGAAACTTGTAAGAAAGTCCGGTCAAACATAGAGTGCCTTAAAAGATTTCATCGGGATACCTATGTTCCTAAGGCATACACGAATCTTTACAAAGTTGATCCAAGAAGAAATATTTGCTCAGGAAAGGAAAATATTTGTGGAGTTTTGGGATGCATCCTTATGTTTGATGGTTGGTGTTATGGAAACTACATCACTCCTTCTATGGTTGACTCTATGGATAACTCAAGAGTGTTTGTGTTTCCCATACATCTTGAAAGGCTATAAAGTTTATGAGAGAGTGGAGGTTTCTTTCAAATAAGGTGGGTACTATGAAGAGGTTAGGTGTGACATATTTCCCTTGGAACAAGGACATTTATGCTTTGATGCCAAGTGGTTTGCATGACATAGAGTTCCAAATTATCAAAATTGGCCTAAGATTTTAATAGGCCGTTGGGTAAATCTCCCCTTTCCACCGATCCTTTCCAAATCTCAAAGAAATATGACCACTTACTCCGAGTCTATAAAAATGAGAGACAAAAGATTGGGAGGAGTACCGAAGTGTAAGGTGGCAACCTAAGAGAGGAAAAAGGAGAGGGTGTGAGGAGTGAAATGAGGGGGGTTTTTGCCAACCCAATCTAAATTTATTTGTCCTTCTCTTAGTACATGTATGTAGGTACAAACATGACAAGCAGATGAGAACAAACCCGTAAAAGGGAGAATACCATTGGAGATTTGAAGGGGGCAATCTTAGATAACTCTAAATTTTGTAAGGCCATTCCTCCCCAAGGTAAATAAGAGTCTTCCCAAGAACTTCAAGGTAACATAGTTAACTCTTTCACTTTAATAAACATGAATGATCATTGTGAGGCTAGTAGCTAATTGAGTATGAGTAATAGCTTTCCTATATGTGAGTCTCATAATTCTTTGCCTTTTGTTGATAATGTACATGCTGAGAGTGTGAATACACTAGTTCATACAATTAATTACAAAATTCACTCTTCTCGTAAGATCAATTTGTATCCATCTAGTATTGAAGCCATTTTTTTGAATGATAGTACATTGTCTTGTGAAAATAGTATCGATCAAATTGTGTGTTAAACTAGTCCACCACTTGAGGATGTTTTTGATGTGATTAATGAACCTCAAGTGAGTTATGATATTGAAAATATTGGTCAATTAAATAGGTGTGATCCTTTGAGCATGCGTCTTGATGAAAATCCTATTGTATGTTTGTCTCATAGGGATGATCATGTGTTTGAAAATTCCTTGAAACTTGATAGTTGCCTTCTTAGAGTGAATTTACATGTTTTAATTTTCATTCATAGATTTAACCTTCTCTATTTAAGTATAATATCTTGTTTTAATATGATGAAATTACTCCTAGTAAATTACCTAGTAGTATGGATTATGTTGATAATATAGCTCATCTTGAGGGATATCTTATATATAACAATCCAATATGGTGTGATAACATTCCTCCTAAGGATGGAAATCTCTTCTCTAAATATGAGAGTAGTCTTAAGGGAAAGGAATGTGAAGGTTTGAAGGGTGAACTTTGTACACCAACTGTGTATTCTTCTTTGAGTGTTCCTATTCTTGAGCATACCCTTCATTATGTTCTTGGTAATCAAAGTGAACATGTTCTTATGGACACCTTAGATGAAATCAATTTGCATGACACCTTTCATTAGTCTTTATTTACTTTTAAAGATGCTTATTTTAGTGTGGAGAGTGTATTCTTTTATTTTGGTGATTAATTTATGGAAAGAGAGTGTTGTCAAGAACCTTGTCTATGGCCACTCTATCTATTTGACCCAGGTGACTTATTAGAAGGTGGTGATATTTATACAACCAACTTGGTTCTTGTTTAAGATTAAAAAGAGAAGTTTGAATAAGAATGTTGGTATCCTTTCCTATGATCGAAATATTTTATTAGGGATTTACAATCCACTTGATAGACCCAAGTTGTGCATGGGAGGCATTTCCAACAAATATGGGAGTTCCTTAAAAAAGAGGAGTGAATAAAAGATCCAAGAGATTTCAACATTGTGTGTTTCCATTCTTGACCAAACTTTCACTACTTGTAGATCAAGGAGAGGGCTTCCTCTTGAAAACATTTCGGATGAATTCCATTTATTTGATACCTTTCTTTGTGATGTGTTTGAAATTGGTGACCCCTTTCTCAAAAGAAGTTGTTTGAAAGGGAAAAGTTCTTTATGCTTAAACGTTTTGATTTCATCTTATATGCTAAATATTTTGAGCCAAATGGAATTCTTATAGATAATAGCACCTTGGATGATGATTTTATGCTTGATTCCTTTCTATACTACCTCTTTGCCTATGATAATGTCCATACTAAACTTGGAATTATTCTCTTAGGAGGTAGGAAACTAGTTGGTTGGTCCACTTGGTTGAATAATAATGCTTTATGGGTCATTCAAATCTTTAACCCTAGAAAACCCTTAAGGATTTTTGAACCATTGGTGGTACCATTTTTGATGTGGTCTCTTGAAGAGATGATGAAGAAATTGTGTCTTATGGATCCTAAGATGAATGTAGTCCTACCTTATTGGCTTGTTGATGCCATTATGAAATTTGTGGTTTTCTTATCTCTTGATAATTGTCATAGCCAATTCCTTTGTAACCTTTTCACTAAGTTTGTCATGATGTAATGCCCCGAATCTGGTACTCAGAATGCTACACGGTGCTCATGACTCCGAAGGACCACAAGCTAACCCATGACTGATATCTGTACCTGTACACTGCATAATATACCATATAGATGCGGAAACATGTACTGAAAGGACATAAGGTTAAAAACTGAATAAACATCTGATAAAACAATGTCTGAAAATGATATAACAATACTTAAATAAATCTGAAGTAACTGTCTGACATGCTATAGTTTTAAAGCCTCTAAACTGAACTGAATAAAGAGTTAAAGGAATATGTCTCCAACTAACTCCATCTACTAATACTGAATTGAAATAATAAATAATAATAAAGTAATCATATCATTCTCGAATGATGAGGACTCACTGCAAATCTACTGCTAATGGAATCTAAAATACTACTGATGCTCTAGAGCTTATGTCTTTGAACCTATGGTATAAGACACTATAGTGCAAATACGTCAGTACTTTGAATGTACAGGTATG
>NC_061111.1:241915894-241981822 GCF_002878395.1 Capsicum annuum | reverse complement strand
TAAGGTAGGTTGAATGCAAGGGGTTCATATGCATGAACAATACTAACTGACTGAAAGATATAAATGTGAGAATACATGTATGAATACGTAACTATAATTGACATCGTGATAGAATTAATTACTGAATTCTGAATACTGAGTCTACTGATAACATGTATTTACTGATATCTGAGCTTACAAATACTAGAATATAGATCAACTGTATTACTGGTAAGCTGAAAACTAAGTTTACTAATATAGATATCTGAATATTTGATTCTGATAGTTCTAATTATGAAGAACTGATCTGATTGACTGTATCTGATAGTCCTGAGTCTGAATACTGATAACATGAGTCTCGTATAACTAGTATACTGATACTGAGTGACTGTATCTGACAGTCTAAGTTCTGATAAGACTAGCTAAGATCCATTCTGTACTGAGTGACTATATCTAACTGTCCTGAAATCTATAGAACTATCTGAGTTCGATTATTAAGACAGAATGACTGTATCTGATAGTCTTGAAATATGTAACTGAAACTATGGAAAGTAGTCATATAACCGATATGCCCCCTAATACGCCATTATGGATAAGTTGGGGTCCAATCTGTAACCCCAATTAAAAGGGTGTTAATATCACACCACTGGTAAGGACAATCTATGAGTAACCCTCATATAGTAGATAACTCTAGTAAGAACAGTGGGAACCCACATATAACAGGTTAAGCCACCTCATCTACCCATATATAGAAGGGTATGATGTCTCAACCTATGCTGGCTCATAGTTTTGGAATGCAAGGACTGCTTCTAAGAATCACACTCTCTAAATAACAAGTGAGTTCCTATCCCTGGGCTTACTCGGTGCTAACTCCTACTCCCATCTGAATAGACACTGAACATAATTTACTGAACTGAACTAATTGACTGAACTGAACTGATTAACTAATGGTATAATTTAGCAGAGCTAAACTGAGTTCACTGAGTTTCATTGAATGACGAAATGCTACAGAGATCTGAGGACAGACTGAGAGTACTAAAGTTACTGAGATTTGCTGGGAACACTGAGGTTACCGAGATTACTGAATACTATGATCACTGAGATTACTGAGTAGGACTGAACTGATAGGTACTGAATTTACTGATTTTTCCTGAGTCATATAACAAACTCAATTTTACTAATCATGGATTGACTGAGAGTATCTTGAAAACATGATGCTGGCGCTAGGAACACAGCTAAATTGTCGAATATAAGTACCCCCAGGATTCGATAGCATGAAACTGATAAGACATGACACTTTTGATCACATAACCAATATCAACAATTCATAATTTCATAGTTGGGGACTTCATAAAGTACATGATTACCATAAGATTGTACATGGTTAGTAATGCATATAAAAATGGCATAATTTCATGCTTCTAATCTCATGAACATCTCATCAAGCAATCACAATGCATAGGATTAGCATGGGAATCATCTTAATCAAGTAGGTATAGCATAACTTAAGAGGCATGACATGGTCTTGACACATGGAAACTAAGTACTTGATCATCATTCATTCATTGGGGCATATTATCAAACACCTTGCATGCACACTTAGGGCATAGGTATGATCATCAAATTAATACAACATGGTTCCACAATTTAACTTAATTACATGAATTTCAACCCTATACTAACATAGTTTCATGAAAACATGATAAAGATTCAATCTTGGAAATCATAAAACAATAACAACATGAGGATAATCAATTCAAAACAAGAACATCATGATATATAGTTTAAAATAGGGTTCTTGAGCTTTATGGATAAAAAGAGTCCATGAATCAACACTGTGTATACCTTAGTTCGTTATTTCATGAAAATTAATAGTGGATCTTCCTTGCAATTTAAATCCTCAATTGAAAATCCTAATGTGTTCTTGAGAGGATTTTGAGAGAAAGGAGTATATTTTTGGTGTATCTGAGGCTTAATCCCTTGCTTGAGACTTATTTAGGGGTGGAAAAATAACCTTTTTGCCCTCAAGAATATGGATATTTAATGATTGAAAAACGGGCATCAACACTACAGGCAGTGCGACGCGTTGAACCATCGATGCTATGGTCGATGCGTCGCTCCATGATCGCGCCAAGCCTCAGTACTTTTGGCTCTGGCACCCTGCACAATTATTGACCAATGCAATAGGCGACGCGGCGCACCGAGATTGCGTTTGCCTACTATTTTGCAACTCCAAACTTGGTTTAAACGAGTTCCAAAAAATCTAAAACTTTTTTGAGAACACTTATTGACCTTCCTGATCATGAATTACTAAAGATATAGACCATTAAAGGACATTCAGGTTGCAAAATGAGATTTCAAACCTTTGAAGGTCAAAATAAACTAAGTTTGGAAACTTAGCTAGAATTTTTTAAGTATGGGACCTCCTTAATAGGCACAAGTAGTCTGAATTAAGCTTAGGATTTTGTGGGGTCTTATGATATCTCCCCCTTGAGAACATTCTTCCTCAAATGAGACTGACTGAAAGGGGAGAAACGATAAGCTAAAGTACGTACAAAACATATACTACTGAAACATGATTGATAAGATGAATTTATCATGCTAGACATGCATATATGATGCATGGATACGTGACTGACATGATACATGAATAGCTGACTGAGAGTACTGATAAGCTGATCAAGTGTATTTTATACGTGACTATATGACTGAACTGGCTCATGAACATGCGATTGAATATGCAATAGTAAAGATACCAATTTTGAGCTGGAAACTAAGCATGGAACTGGATACCAAGTTGGTAATGGAACTGAACATGATAACTGAGTTTTTCTCAAAATGAGAATGCATATCTGATGCATAATTACATGACTAAACTGATATATGATGTATGACTGAAATATGCAAAGGTACTTAGTACCAAGTTTGTAATGAAAATCTGATACCAAGTTTGTAATAGTAGTTTGAATATGGAACTGAGTAGGTTCAAGAAAAACTATTACGTAAACTAAAAAGTACTGATGAACCCATTAATATGCTTAAAGTGTGCATGAACGGGAACCTAAGAACATGACTGAGACTGAAACATGATGCATGAACTAAATTTTGTGAACTAAACTGAGTCTTGAATACATGGAGTACAACTGAGGTTGGAGCTTAAGGGTTAACTTATAAGTACCCCTTACTCCAAAATGGATTCATTACGTGAAAAGAGATTGGTATGCTTATGTTATGAAAGTTTGGGCTAGTGTATCTCCCCCTTGGGATGCTATGTCCCTTGAGGAATACTGGCTTGGCTAAGTTGCTGAGAAAAAATAAGGCGATGCACAAGGCACCTAGGAACTGAGTCGTAGCTAATTATCTGAGATCTAAAACTAAGGAATGATACATGAACTGAGCTGAGCTTGCATCTATCTGATTGGTTCATCTTAGAATGGTTACATTCTTTCATGAGATTTTCGGCTAGCACAAATAGATGGGAACATTGGTAACCAAACTGTATGAACTAGTCTGTATAAGACAGCTGAGTAAGAAAATCATAACCTGATTGAGATTCGGTAAGATGAGTTGAGGCCTATTAACATCATCTAAGATGAAAGGACTAAGCCTCTTGAATTGAAACTAAGATTACTGAAAAGGTTCACATGGGTGCTGAGAACGAATGCATAAACATACTGACTTATCTGGCTAGCTGAATGACTGATAGCTGAATACTGGGCATGTAAGAATGATTTGTACTTAGTCTGAATAATTGGACTGAGGCTATGGAATACTATGCATAGGAGGTACTGTCTAACTAGATAACATGAGGTAACTGTGCGTGAATATCGTGAAAGGCATATTATTTGCGACTGCAAGACCAAGTGAATGACATAATTTGGAAATATTTCAAAGACTGAGGTACTGAAATACTAACAACTGAGTAACTGACAACTGTACGCTGTGGTCAAGCAAGTTTGAAACTGAATTGAGTTTTTTAGATCTAGTTACTGAACTGAAGTTAACACTGTAACTAAGACTGTAACAGCGAATCATACTGGAACTAAATGCCGGGTCCTAATAATCGAATGTGGATAACATGGGTTTCATATAACTGATATAACTGTTACTGAGGTACTTAATTCTGAGACTGAACACTGATTATAAAGTACTGAATACTGAAACTGTAACTGAGAGGGTAAATGCATTTAGATAGATGCATGACGAGGACTGATATAGATCAAGGATCTGAATGTATACTCACACTCTATACTTTTCCCAACTTCTAAATACAACCTCTTGCTAGTCATTTACTTGAACACTAATACGATATTCAAGCCTATCATCACAACTACACCCTTGTGTAAATCAAGCATGCAAAAATCTTCCCTTAGCATAAAACATTTCTCTCTCTCCCATCTAAGCAACTGCTCAATCCTACACCATTTCACAAAGAGAGATTACTGAAGGTTTAAATCAAGAAGACCTGAAACATGAATAGATACTGACTAAACTTGACACTTGAACTGAAGCCCGAGGGATAAAATATCAATAACATGGATTTTTGAAAAAGGTTTTAACTAAGGATATACATGACATAATCTGAATTTAACTTATCAGTAGGAGCATAGTCTGAGTCATGAAAGTTGAGTATACTGTAAAGTGTGACATGTGTACATGAGTCATGAGCTACATGACCTGAGTTTGGAGTTTCTGTATTCGTAGAACATGATTCGTAACACTGAGGGAGTTGGAAGTGAACTTCTTATACTAGGAACTGGAATCATACATGATTTGATAGAAAATATGTGAATATAAACTGGATTTATAAAATAGAGATATGAAGCATGCGTAGGTATTTTGCTGACTGGAGTACAAGAATTTACACCCCTTACTGCTTCTCTATACATGATGGAACTACCACTAAAAGCCTGGGAGCCTGACTTGGTTACTTGATCTACCATCGTCCCTTTAGCTTTAAGCCATCATCATAAATCTATAAACACTTTACTAAAATCTGAACTAAACAATAATCATCATCACATACTTATACTCTGTTCAACACATGCTTGACTTAATAAGCACATTATCTACTTCTGTTTCCTCATAAACTACTAACATCACATCCATACCTTCATGCCTAATTTCAAGTCAATAAACTTAAATTCATGCTTGCACTATTCAAGCCTACTGATTTACTTCGATTTAGCTAAAATATTGCCATGAATACATAATCTGTTTAATCTGGATAATGTTATCCCAACTCTACTATCTCTAAACTCCTGGGTTCATTCTTTTAACTATAGGTCTATGCTATAATAGGATTCTGAGAAGAGATCTGATGACATATCTAAATTCGGGTTCAAGAATGAGTTCTCATGATCATGAATGAAATTTGTACAACTTTGGAACACTGTTGAGAATATGGGAAATCCTATAGCTTTCTGCAGGGACTATCTGAGAAAGCCCTATCCCTAGGACTTTAAGCTTCACTATTTCTGTTACCTTGAAAGTAAGGTGAAGTTGACATAAGTGAAGCATGATAAGAATCTACATGAGTTTCTTAGGGAAAATTTCTATAGCATGATCTAAAACATGAAAGAAGGGAAACTATTTTCGAAAACATCTAATGGACTCTTGCACATAAGTGTGGTGCAGAATACACCCATTTACAAGACTCTACTAGATATGGCTTTTTGGAAATCCTAGGATACTATTGAACCTTAGGATCTAATACCAAGTTTGTAACACCCCAAATCTGGTACCCAAAATGCCACACGATGAACATGACCCCGAAGGACCACAAACTAACCCATGACTGATATCTGTACCTGTACACTGCATAACATACCATATAGATATAGAAACATGTACTGAAAGGCCATAAGGTTCAAAACTAAATAAACATCTAATAAAACAATGTCTGAAAATGGTATAATAAGACCAAAACAAATCTGAAGTAACTATCTAACATGCTATAGTCTGAAAGCCTCTAAACTGAACTGAATAAGGAGTTGAAAGAACATGTTTCCAACTAACTCCATCTACTGATACTGAACTAAAATAAAAAATAATAATAAAGTAATCATATCATTCTCAAATAATAAGGAGTCACTGCAAATCTACTGCTGCTGGAATCTGAAATACTAATGATACTATGGAGCTCGTGTCTCTGAACCTATGTTTGATGTGTGCGCAATTGCAAGAACATTTGAGGCCTTTAACCTAGAATAATTGCAAGGCCTTAAGCAACTTTTGACATTTTTTGATGTGTTTATGTTAATTTTACAGATTAAGCTAACAGGATAGAGAACCAACAAAAATGGAGGCAAAGAAGTCAACATCTGAAGAAATCTGAAGAAAGGTGTGGATGATGACATCTGTTACAAGGCATCATCCCCGTGATAGGCTATCACAGTTTCCATCAAACATAAATAGGGAGTTGGCATGAAGTGAAGCCATCAGAATAATCATCAACCTTAGGCAGAAATTATCGAAATAGAGGAGGAGATGATGATATTCATGACACGCTGTCAAGATCCTGATAGGCCGTCACTGTCATCGTCAACCTTAGGTAGCAGAAGCTGAATTTGTAGAGAAGTTGATGACGTCCGTGGCAGGCCATCAAAATTATGATAGGTTATCACAATCGCCGTCATCTATTCCAAAGAAAATCTAAAACTTTAATTTTATTTCCTTATTTAGGGTTAACTATTTAAAGCCTTGTTTTAGGGGTTTTCTGTTATCCTTATTTAGGGTTAACTATTTAAAGCCTTGTTTTAGGGTTTTTCTATTATCCCTAAGTCTGAGAGGATTAGGAAATTAGACGCTTGAATAGGTCAAATACATTCGAGCATACTATCGATAGATATAGCTTGTCATCCTAACCACCATGAGAACCTTTAGCATCTGTCATATACCATAAACCCTAGTGAACATAATCCCGGTTATTTCATAAAATATTGATTACAAACATTAATCTCAAAGTAACTAACAATTGTCTGAGAAATTTAAAACCCCATTTCAGGAAACAGTAAATTACCATTGAATTATTTCATAAATAACTTGAGTTCACACCATATTCCCTGTGGGATTCAACCCCAACCTAGTTGGATTTTATATTGAAAATGATCACTTACACCCATTCAAGAATGTAGTTTAAGTGTTATAAGAAACGGCACCGTTGTCGGGGAATACGGTTGAAACTAAAAGTTTATGTGCATTAATTTACTGTTAGTTAAGTTTTCTAGATTTACGTTTGGTTGTTGTTTTTGTTCAATTATAGGATCTTTATAGGTGACGCCAAGCACCACTCAATCCAGAACCCCATCGGATAAGCATAATGGCAGAACAACCGCTGTAGTATGAGTTTGATGATGATGATATGGATGGAGCAAGTGCAGCGGGTGCAATTATTCTTCCTCTGTTGGCACCTGGAGCAAAGTTCAATATTACAAGCACAATGATCCAACTCCTGAATTTGAAGGGGTTGTTTGGAGGCCTTCCTGGGGATGACCCCAACCTACATCTGGTAAATTTTTTCACCATTTGTATATCTTTTGATAACCCAGGGGTGAGACAGAACACTATCTGTTTGAGGCTATTCCCGTTGTCTCTTTCTGGGGAGGCAACAATGTGGTTAAATGAGCTAGAGCCTGATTCTATAACCAATCGGAGATAGTTGAAAGAGGTGTTCCTAGAACAATTCTTTCCACCATTTAGAAGGGCATAGTTGAGGAACGAAATCAGTAACTTCAGACAACTCCCAACTGAAGCATTGCACGAAACCTGAGAGAGATTTAAGAAGAAGCTTGCACAATGTCCAAACCACAACATGATGGTCTTGCACTTGAAGGAGACTTTGTATAGAGCTTTCAACTCTGTGACAAAGCCAATTGTAGACAATGCCACTGGTGGTTCATTTTGATCTCTCCTTTCAAGATGCTGCAGATATGCTGAATAAGATGGCCAAACAAAGTTGGGCTTAGTACACCAGGGATTCTATGGTGACAATCCCTACTATTCCTACGGGAATAAAGGTTGAACAACACAGGAGAAATAAGGAGAGAGATCAATATATAGCCCATCTAAAAACTCAGGTGGACCTGCTCACCAAGCACTTATTATCGGGAAAAATAGAGAAAGTAAAGGCTATGATTTCTCAGGACCGTGTCAATGTGGATCTTGAAGAAGAGGCTAATTATGTTAATAATCAAGGGGTTTCTGAGGCAATATCCCAGGGAACCAAGGTCGAAACTTCTATGATAAGCCTGGGTACAGAGACATGGAGCAGGGAAACTGGAGAAGCAGCAATGACAAGAGTGGGCTGTATACTTTTCCTAAAAACCGGGAGGTAACTCAGGGGTACTTACTATGAATAGTGAATTTTCTACTCTGAATCAGTTGGTTAGTTTACACTCAACTTCTATCAATCAGTTGGAGCAACAGATAAACCAACTTTTTGCAACACTGAACCAGGGAATAAGTGGCAACCTACCTATTGAAATGGTTCAGAGTTAGTAGACTGATGGCGCATATCTGGCTTACCACTAGGAGTGGTAATATCTTATCTGGATCTTCTGTGGGCTAGTATGTGAATAGTGAGGTAGTTGCGGATAAACTAGAACAAAATAACCCAGTAGAGTCTGAGAAACTGGATAGATCTATTGATGCATCAGAGAAAGTGAAGGAGAAAGAATAGGAAGTAGTGTTGAAACCATCCCAAGACCACCACCTTTCTTTCCTTAATAATTGAGAAAGAAGGTCGATGATGCCAAATTCAGCAAGTTTATGGCAATGCTCAAGCAATTGACAATAAATGTTCCTTTGATTGGGTTACTTGAGCAAATGCCAGGGTATGTAAAATTCATGAAGGACCTTGTTACCAAGAAATAAGAAGCGAGTTGCGAATTGAAGGCAGACCTCCACCTTTGTAGCACTATTTCTACAAGGACCTTAATGCAAAAGAAGTTTGATCCAGGTGCAGTCACTATTCCCTGTACAATTAAAACTATGGGGTTCACTAAAGCACTGTGTGATCTGGGAGCAAATGTTAATTTGATGCCATTGACTATTTATAAAAAGTTAGATCTGGGGAATCCCACACCTACTAACATGAGACTGGTGATGGTGGACAGGTCAGTAAAGTGGCCTATTGGCATTCTATATGATGTGTTGGTAAAGGTTTCAAATTTCATATTCCCTATAGACTTTGCATTTTGGACTGTGAGGTGGACTTTGAGGTGCCCATAATCTTGGGTCAACCTTTTCTCACAACTAAAAGTGTGTTGATTGATTTAAGAGAGAATGAACTCTTATTCAAGGTGAATAATGAAGTGGTACAATTTGATGTGGGAAAATCAATGAAAAAGCATGAGAAAATAAGTGTGTTCTCAGTAGTTGATGTGTGTTTTGAGGACGAATAGGATGTGCCCAGAACTGAACAACTTGTTATCAAACCTTTGGTCATGGTCATGATGAACTATGATAGTAAAGGTAAGAAGGAGTATGAAGAGACAGTTTGTGCCTTGACTGGCACGGGGTCATACCCTTATGCTCCTAAAAAGCTAGACCTAGACCTTGCTAATCAACCAACGCCACCAGCCAAGCCATCTATTGAAGAACCCCAGTGTTGGAGTTGAAGGAGCTGCCTGGACACTTATGATATGTGTTTCTGGGTAAAGGGAACACGCTACCTGTTATTGCTGCAGCTGATTTGAAAGAACAACAGGTAAAGGCAATTATTTTAGTACTTCATAAGCACAAAAGAGCAATTGGATGGACCATCACAGATATTATGGGTATTCCCCCTGGCATCTACACGTATAAAATTCAACTTGAGGAAGATTGTATTACAACTATAGAGTATCAGTGTCGTCTTAACCCACCAATTAAAGAGGTGGTTAAGAAGGAGATTATTAAGTGGTTGGATATGAGAGTGGTTTACCCTATTTCTGATAGCAATTGGGTGAGTCTAGTTTAATACGTGCCCAAAAAGGAGGGTATGACGGTGGTTGCTAATGAAAAAAATAAGTTGATTCCACTCAGGCCAGTAACTGTGTGGAGAGTTTGCATGGACTATCGCAAGTTAAACTCTTGGACTCTGAAGGATCACTTCCTAATGCCTTTTTTGGACTAAATGCTTGATCGATTAGCCGGTAAGGGGTGGTATTACTTCTTGGATGGTTATTCTGGATATAACCAAATCTGCATTTCTTTTGAAGATCATAAGAAAACGACATTCACATGCCCATATAGCACCTTTGCATTTAAAAGGATGCCATTTGGGCTATTCAATGCACCCGCCACTTTTCAACGGTGCATGATGTCTATCTTCTCTGACATGGTAGAAGACACCATAGAGGTGTTCATGGATGATTTCTCTGTGGTGGCTGATTCATTTGAAATGTGTATGGAGAATCTTAATGTAGCCTTGCAAAGATATGTTAAATTTAACCTAGTGCTTAACTGGGAAAAATGCCATTTTATGGTAAAGAAGGGTATCGTTCTTGGCCACAAAATTTCCGAAAAAGGGATTGAAGTTGATTGAGCAAAGGTGGAAGTTATCGAGAAATTACTGCCTCCCATTTTCGTGAAGGGAGTGCATAGTTTTCTTGGTCATGCAGGCTTTTATTGGAGGTTCATAAAAGATTTCTCAAAAGTTGCAAATCCACTTTGTAAACTTTTGGAGAAGAAAGTGAAATTTTTCTTCGATAATGAGTACTTGAAGGAATTTGAGTGCCTTATAAGGAACCTGATTGAGGCCCCTATTGTTATCATACCTGACTGGGCAAAACCATTTAAAATAATGTGTAATGCAAATGGTGTTGCCCTAGGAGCTGTATTGGGACAAAATAGGGATAAGTTATTTCATCTGATATATTACGCCATCACTGAATGGAGCACAGAAGAATTACATAGTAACTGAATAAGAACTGCTGGCTGTGGTGTATGCTTTTGAGAAATTTAAAGCTTATCTGCTTGGGACCAAAGTGGTAGTCCACACTGAACATGCTGCCTTAAGATATTTGATGGATAAGAAGGATGCAAAACCAAGGCTTATTAGATGGGTGTTGCTGCTGCAAGAATTTAATTTTGAGGTCAAATATAGGAAAGGTTGCAAAAATAGGCTGCGAATCATCTTTCTAGAATGGAAGGTGAACAGGAAGCTAGTGATGAAACAAAGATAACTGACGTATTTCCTAATGAGGAAATCCTGGCCGCTGCTATGGAAACATTGCCCTAATACGCGAATTATGCAAACTACGTTGTGAGTAAGGTCATACCAGAAAATCTTTCTTTCCACCAAAGAAAGAAATTCTTGCTTGATGTAACACACTACTTCTGGGATGAGCCTTATCTTTTTCGGCAATGTACAGACAATATCATACGGAGATAGATGCCAAAAGTAGACATATTATGCATACTGGAAGCAAGTCATGATTCCCCAGTTGGGGGTCACCATGCAGGTGAACAAATGGCCAGGAAGGTGTTGCATAGTGGCTATTATTGGCCAATATTATTTAAGGATGCCCATGAGTTTGTGCAAAAATGTTACCAATGTCAGAGGCAAGGGTCAATCTCTAAAAGACATAAGATTCCCTTGACTAAGATGCTTGAAGTGGAATTATTTGATGTCTAAGGCATTGACTTCATGGGTCCGTTTGTAAGCTCATAAGTGATGAAGTATATTCTGGTTGCTGTTGACTATGTCTCTAAGTGGGTCGAGGCTGTGGCTTTGGCTGATAGCGAAGGAAAGGGGGTTGTTTCTTTTCTCAAAAAGAACATCTTCTCTCACTTTAGAGTACTACGTACTATCATAAACGATGGAGGATCTCACTTTTGCAACAAATTATTTTGAGAAACTTTGGAAAAATATAGAGTGTAAAAACACAGAGTGGCTACTCTGTACCACCCACAAACCAGTGGGCAAGTGGAGGTGTCGAATCGTAAAGTTAAAGCCATCTTAGCTAAAATGGTGAATGCTAGTCGAAAAAACTGGTCTTGAAAGCTTGATGATGCCTTGTGGTCATACCGGACTACTTTCAAGACACCTATTGGCATGTCACCATTTCAACTAGTCTATGGAAAAGCTTGCCACCTGCCAATAGAGATGGAACACAAGGCTTTATGGGCGCTCAAAAGGTTAAATTTGAATTGGAAGAAAGCAGCAGAGATGAGACTGGGGAAACTGAATGAAATGGATGAATTCCGTCTCAGGGCATATGAAAGTGCAGATCTATATAAAGAAAGGATTAAAAAGTACCATGATTGGAGAATAGAGAAATGATAATTCAAATAAGGGGATTCGGTGCTTCTATTTAATTCCAGACTCAAATTATTCCCAGGGAAGTTGAAATCTAAGTGGTCAGGTCCTTTTAAGGTTATTCAAGTCCACTCGTCTGGAGTAATGGAACTCAAAAACAAAAACGATAGCATATTCAAGGTAAATGGGCAACGGGTGAAGCTTTACATTGGCCCAAAAGAATTAGTGAAAAGCATCACCATTATCTGTCTCGACGAATTCTGAGGTAATCGAGATACCTGAGTCGTGCCGCAACTTTAAATCAAGCGTTACATGGAAGGCAACCCATGATCCCAGAGACCAACCCAGTCTAGGTATACTCTGACTCTTAGTTTAGTTTTTCTTTAATTCTAAGTTGAGGGTGGAGGGTAGTTTGTTGTTGTAACATAACTTTGGGCAACTAGGAGAAATACAAGCACAAAAAGGCAGTGACATGTCCTTTCTTGACTTTTGAACATCCTTCCAATATCTTATTTGATAAACTGTGTGGATTACATTTACTTGTGACCATTGTGAATCTTGTTGTGGAATTAGTTATGGCTGATTGATGATCATTACCAAAAAAAAAGATTTTTTTTTTTGCATGAACTAGATAAGTGGTGGCTTGTGATATACTTGTGTGCTAGGTGTATGTGAGCTATTACTTATTTTCCTCTGTATGCTAAAGCCAGAACTTGCCTGGTTGGTCTTGCTATGGTCTGAGGATAGGAGTTAGAATAGGATCATAGGCCATCATTTATTAACCCATTTTTAGCCTAAAATATCCTTTCCTGTGTGCATAACACCCCTTGATCCCTGTTTAGAGCCTAAATTGACCCATTCTTTCGTATGACACCTATCAACTTCCCATGTATACCACAATGAACCTATTTATCCCTGGCCTTTCTTGGATACTGAGCACCTAGATCTAGGCAAATAGCCTAAGTTGAGGGTGGCTATCATAGGGGTACGTGGTGTAAAATGAGTGTGAAAAAGGGTGGATATTCAAAAAAAAAGGAGGGCAGCACCCAACGTGAATTTAGATTTCTTATAAGAGAAAAGAAGAAAAGAAAGAGGATAATAAGTGAGTCTCAAGAAAGTGGTGTAGTGTCAAGGAGGCATAGTCACTCTTAATGACCTTGAATATCATACCAGCCCCAAACCACACTACAATCCTAAAAGAAGTCGTATAGTGATTCTAGCTAACCTATCTGAGGATTTTGGTAACGAAAATAAGGGTAAGCCTATGACAATTGGCATACACTGACTGGAATTTTCTTTTGAGCGTGAGAGTTTTGTGATGAACCCCATATTTGCATTGTTGGATTCCTTATATGATAGAAGGGGGATTTCTTTATTGTAAGGGCACATTGGTATCATTGCTAGCTACTTGCTTGTTTAGGTAGTGTGACATTGATATGTGAATGGTTATTGTGACTAATATTGATGCTGCCGCTTGATTCCTTTGTGTTATAGTATTGTTTTCAATAATATGCACAGTTGGTATTATTTTATTTGTCATTGAAAGGATAACTTTATGTTGAGCTTAAATGAAAAATTAGCTGCTGAATGTGCTATGCCCCTTAGTTGGATTAAGTTGCTTGAGGATAAGCAATTGTTTTAAGTTGAGGGTGTTGATGTGTGCATAATTGCAAACACATTTGAGGCCTTTAACCTAGAATAATTGCACGGCCTTAAGCAACTTTTGTAATTTTTTGATGTGTTTATGTTAATTTTACATATTAAGCTAACGGGATAGAGAACCAACAAGAATGGAGGCAAAGAAGTCGACATTAAAGAAATCTGAAGAAAGGTGTGGCTGACGACATCTGTAACAAGGTATCATCCCCATGATAGGCTATCACAATTGTCATCAAACATAACCATGGAGTTGGAATGAAGTGAATGCTGTGACGACATATGCTGATAAAACATGAAAAGTGTGATAAACCGTCAGAATCATCATCAACCTTAGGCAGAAATTAACAAAATGGAGGAGGATCTGACGATATTCATGACACGCCACCAAGATCTTGATAGGTCATCACTATCGTTGTCAACCTTAGGCAGCAGAAGCTGAATTTGCAGAGAAGCTGACGACGTCCGTGATAGGCCGTCAAAATCATGATAGGCCGTCACAATCGTCGTCATCTATTCCAAAGAAAATCTAAAACTTTAATTTTATTTCCATATTTAGGGTTAACTATTTAAATCCTTGTTTTAGGGTTTTTCTATTATCCATCAATAAATTAACATATCCTACAACATATGACTTTTTCTTCTCTCTCTCCCTCGAAGACAAATATTTTGGTAGTTTGCCTTGTGATTCAATTGAAATAACACTTTTGATTTCCTTCATTATTGTAAGTTAATCCTTTAATTATGAATTCAACTTGTGTGCTTATTTCCTGCATCATGAGTAGCTAAACACTCTTAACCTGGGTTATGGAATCTAGGGTAGGTCATGATAAGCTATTGATTAATTACAGGTGTTAGGATTTCTTGGTAATTATGATATTCTAACTTATGTCTGTTGGTTGCAAACAATAGGTGTACCTACTTTGGTTTACTTGAGAAAGAAATCATAAATAGTAGGAAGTGAATTATCGAGATGGACTCAAAAAGGCTTTGTTTAATAATTAGCGCTGTAACAAGGTTGATTAACCTGAGGTAAAATCTAGGCAGTGAGTTGCAATTCCCTAAGTCCGAGAGGGTTAGGAAATTAGACGCTTGAATAGGTCGAGAGAAATTTGAGCATACTATCGATAGAGATAGCTTTTAATCCTAACCACCGTGAGAACCTTGAGTTATTTGGAGCATCTGTCATATACCATAAACCCTAGTAACATAATCCCGGTTATTTCATAAAAAATTGACTACAAACATTAATCTCAAAGTGACTAACAATTGTTTGAGAAATTTAAACCCCCATTTCAGGAAATAGTAAACTACCAGTGAATTATTTCGTAAGCAACTTGAGTTCACACCCTATTCCCTGTGGGATTCGACCCCAACCTAGTTGGGTTTTATATTGACAACGATCTCTTACACCCGTTCAAGAGTGTAGTTTGAGCATTATCAATGGTATAAGACACCATAGCACAAATGTGTCAGTACTTTGAATGTACTGGTATGCAAGTGATGTAGGCTGAAGCAGAGGGTTCATATGCATGAACAATACTAATTGATTGAAAGATATGAAAGTGAGAATACATACATGAATACATAACTGTAACTGACATCGTGATAGGAATGATTACTGAGTTCTCACTACTGAGTTTACTGATAACATGTATTTACTGATATCTGAGTTTACTAATACTGGAATACAGATCAACTGTATTACTGGTAAGCTGACAACTAAGTTTACTGATATGGATATCAGAATAATTGATTCTGATGGTTCTGATTATGAAGAACTGATCTAATTGACTGTATCTGACAGTTTTGAGTCTGAATACTGATAACATGTGTCTCATATAACTAGTATACTAATATTGAGAGACTTTATTTGACAGTCTATGTTCTGATGGAACTAGCTAAGTTCCGTTCTATACTGAGTGACCGTATCTGACAGTCCAGAAATTTGTAGAACTATCTGAGTTCTATTACTGAGACTAATGTCTATATCTGACAGTTCTGAAATCTATAAATGAAACTGTGGGAAGTAGTCATCTAACCGATATGCCTCTAATATGCCGTTATGGCTAAGTTGGGGGTCCAATCTATAACCCTAATTGGAAGGGTGTCAATACTGCGCCACTGATAAGGACAATCTATGAGTAACCCTCATATAGTAGGTAATTCTAGCGAGAACGGTGGGAACCCTCATATAACAGGTTAATCCACCCCATTTACCCTCATATAGCAGGCTATGATGTCTTAATCTATGCTGGCTACGTAGTTCTGGAATGCAAGGACTACTTCTAAGAATCAGACCCTCTAAATAACAAGTGAGTTCCTATCCTTGGGCTCACTCAGTGCTAACTCCTACTCCTATCTGAATAGACACTGAACATGATCTACTGAACTGAACTGATTGACTGAATTGAACTGAACTGATTAACTAATGGTATTATTTAGCGGAGCTAAACTGAGTTCACTGAGTTCCATTGACTGATGGAATGCTACTGAAATCTGAGGACTGACTGAGAGTATTGAAGTTACCAAGATTTACTGGGAATACTAAGGTTACCGATATTACTAAGTACTAAGATAACTGAGATTACTGGACTACTGAGATAACTGAGTAGGATTGAATTGATACTGAATTTACTAATTTTTCTAGAGTCATATAACTGATTGAATTCTACTGATCACGGCTTGACTGAGAGTATCATGAAAACATGACACTGGCGCTACGAACACAACTAAATTGTTGGGTACAAGTACCCCCAGGACTCGATACTATGAAACTGATAGGACATGACACTTTTGATCACATGACCAATATCAACAATTCATAATTTCTTAGTTAGGGACTTCATAAAGTACATGATTACCATAACATTGCACATGGATAGTAATGCATATAAACATGGAATAATTTCATTCTTCTAATCTCATGAACATCTCATCAAGAAATTACAATGCATAGGATTAGCATAGGAATCATCTTAATCAAGTAGGTATAGAATAACTTAAGAGACATGACATGATCTTGATACATGGAAACTAAGTACTTGATCATCATTCATTCATTGGGGCATATTATCAAATACCTTGCATGCACACTTAGGGCATAGGTATGATCATTAATTTAATATAACATGGCTCCACAATTTAACTCAATTACATGAATTTCAACCCTGTACTAACATAGTTTCATGAAAACATGATAAAGATTCAATCTTGGCAATCATACAACAATAACAACATGAGCTTAATCAATTCAAAACAAGAACATCATGACATATAGTTTAAAATAGGGTTCTTGAGCTTCATGGATGAAAGGAGTTCATGAATCAACATGGTGCATACCTTAATTCATTATTTCATGAAAATTAAAGGTGGAATTTCTTTGCAATTTAAATCCCCAATTAAAAACCCTAATGTGTTCGTAAGAGGATTTTGAGAGAAAGGAGTATATTTTGGTGTATCTGAGGCTTAATCCTATGTTTGGGACTTATATAGGGGTGGGAAAATGACCCCTTTGCCATCAAGAATATGGATATTTAATGACTGAAAAACTGGGCATCGACACTAAAGGCGGCGCGGCGTGTTGTCCTATCGACGCTATGTCAACGCATCAACCATGATCGCACCAAGCCTCAGTACTTTTGGCTCTGGCACCCTGCACAATTATTGACCAATGCGATAGGTGATGCGGCACACTGAGTTGCGTTGGTCCACTATTTTGCAACTCCAAACTTGGTTTAAATGAGTTTCAAAAAATCTAAATTTATTTGGGAACACTTATTGACCTTCCTGATCATGAATTACTAAAGATATAGACCATTAAAGAACATTTGAGGTTGCAAAATGAGATTACGAACCTTTGAAGGCCAAAATAAACTAAGTCTAGAAACTTAGCTAGAATTTTCTAAGTATGGGACCCCTTTAACATGTACAAGTAGAATGAATTAAGATTTGGATTTTACTGGGTATTATACATGACTAACACAAAGGATCCTTGGTCATATCTTAAATGTGTCAACGGTGGCATGATTCTATATTTATTTGCACTAACACTAACCCTTATGCTATGAGGACTTTATGTTTATTTGTCCTTTCTTTGGTTTTGTAAGGTTCGGATTCTAGGTAAAATCCTTTTCATGAAGGGGAGGATGATACAAGCCAAATTACCTCCATACCTTTGGATAGGATACTTATGACGCTTGAGGTTCTTGGAGACTCCTTAATTTTATTAAAATATGCCACATAGATGAAGATTACCATTAAACAGGGTCAAAGGACTTTGAAGAGGTCGAAGGAGCACAAAATAGGGCTAAAATGACCCTTGGAAGGGATGTGCACCGAATCTTCCTTGAAGGTGCACTATAACTGCTCTAGAAGATCAAGAGAAGGTCAAAACAACCTCATCCACTCTACAAATACCCTTACCATGCACCACATCTACCCCAAAGATGCTAGAGTGGGCTGCCTTTGTTTCATTAATACAAATGGGTCACTTTTGGACCCATTATAATAAGTTATCCCTAGACTATAAATATATTATCTTAGGTTGTTATTTCATTAGTTTTATTTTGATAATAAAAATATGAAAAGCATTTCTTGCATCTTGTTTAGAACCAGTGGTTGTAAAGTCGTTTCAATTCCCTTGCAATCAACCTCAAAGACTGGTGCTGGTTTATAGTTGAATTAGGGGTTTTAGAGTTTAATATACTCTTTAGTTCTTGATTCTCTTATCTTTTTTGTGTCTATGTATTTATCTCTATCCTCTTATTATTTTACTTTCCGTATTTCAATTTCATCATTTCTTTAGTTCTCGTGGTTGATTTAGCTTTTGTAGTTTGATCCCAAATAATTTGTGTATGTTTCTTATCTTCCATAGTTCCATAGTTATCAAAAAAATCTCCTCATAGTTCACACCATACTTGTAACACCCCGCATTTTTGGGCTAGAGTTTAAACCATCTTTCCTGTGTATATAGACCCGAACTTAATGATTTTGGATCAATATAAGTGTGATGATCAATTATTTAGTGTGAAAACATCTTTGAAGATGACTTGAGTTCATAAAAATCTCCTAACTCAAAGTCAAGTTGATAACTTTTCTACCGATTGAGTTTTAGTGAATGTCCAACTTGGGTCAACTTGCAATGACTATTACTTCTAGAATATCATGAGTTAGATGGCCTACTATATACTGAATTAAATGTGTTTGAGTCATCTTTCCAACGCCACTCATTTCTCTTTAAGCTGATAGCAGAGTAAAAATTTATGCCCGATTTACTGAAATGGTGTTTATCTTCCAGGATACGATAACTAAGGTGATGGACCATCGCACTAGCAATGGCAAGTCACTCCAAACCATTGACTTTAATAAGAAAGATAAAAAATTTGTCATTTTGGGACATTTGGAGTGACGGTCAGTCATACGAGTGATGGTCCATTGCCCAAACCGTCAGTAGGGACCGTTTTGCATTGTTATGACGTTTTCAAGAGGGTATTTGGATCTTTTCCCCAACAAAAACTCCTCCCCCACGACTTAAATCACACTTTAAACCCAATTTACTGATAAAATATCATTTTATCTTTTCTTCTTCTCATTTTCTCTCTCAAGACAAAAAAATTAGGGTTTTCTCCCAAGACTTATACTTCCAAGGATTAGATTCAAGATATCTCAAATTTTGTTCTTCAAAAAGGTATGTGGGACTATCCTAACTCTCATGGGCATATGTTTAATTTTTATAATAAGTTTTAAAAGGGTATATGTATGTATATGTAATGGGTTTTGGAAACCGTTTGAAGAACATGCATTATGAACCCATATTTGATTAAATCATGAAATTACGAGGGGGCTTTTCCAAGAACTTTAGTTATAGTCATGTGTATATATCTTATGAGTTTTGGAAAGTGATTTAAGAGCATGATTTATGAAATCCCCCTCACATGATGAAATCTATTGTCTTTACATGTTATGCATTGTTCAAATGAATGATTTAAAATCTTGAGTTTAAATGCTTCCTTTCACTTATGGATTTTGAAGTGGATTTGAGAGCATGAACTATAAGTCCCCATTTTTCAATCATGAGATTCATTTGTCACTAGTGTTGGGATTTTTTTACGAATGATGAAAATTCTTGAGTTTTAAGTGCCTCTTTATCTATTATGCATTATTATTTTACATATTTTAAAAGAGTTGATTATTATTCTAAATGATCTTGTTCCTAATGAGGAATTGCATATGATTTATGTTAGTAGCGTCCATCATATGTTAAAGTCTTAAAAAGAAAGTGTTTTGGAATAATTTTTCATGTTCTTTAAAAATAAGAACTCTCATGTGAGATGATAAATCTTTTGGTGGTCATTAACATGTTTTTGAATGAAAAGAGCTATGAGTATGATATGATATGACATGATATAACTTGTAGGTCTAGGTATGATGATACCTAATATGAAATACCCTTAGCATGAAAGAAAAAAATGTTATAAGCATGAAACATGGTTTTAAAGGATTAAAAATAGGCTTAAATAGAGTTAGATGGTCACCCGAAGAAGGCTCGAGTTCGAATAACTCATTGCTGGAAATCATGTTTTGCCGACACAAGTTTATGATGTCTTGAAATATGAATTGTACACTAGCGATGGACCTGTGGTGTATTATGCATTAGCACCCTAATTCATATAGCCCATGGGATTGTGTGAATATAGGGTGAACCATCTAGCTTAAAAGTAAATTTTTGAGTTCAGCCAATGTTTTCCAAGCATGAATTGAAACTCTTCATATTATGCCTATGTATGTATGTATGTATATCTATATCTATCTATCTCTCTCTCTCTCTCTCTCTCTCTCTCTCTCTCTCTATATATATATATATATATATATATATATATATATATATATATATATATATATATATATATATATTATGATAAATGGTTTTCATAATGCCCTCAATTATTTTACATGAAATATACATTATTTCTGGATTGTTCAACATACCAATACTTTCCAAGTATTGACCTTTATAATATAGGTTCTGAGGCATAGTCCCGTGTTACATCACATCAGTAGAACATCCGAGATAATAATAGATTTTGTGAGACATCAATATTTTGAAGGTAATGTATTCGTAGGCTGACTTCTTTTAGTTTATAGTCCAGCTAGTGGTCTTGTTTCGACCTTAAAAGTTAGTATTTAGTAGAGGCTTCATAGACAGGATTTGAGTATTGTAATGTCTAAACTTTATTGGAATTATTTAATCATAAGATCAACTTGAATTTCATTATACCTTCTGCACATGATTTATGTAGAATTATGCTTATGGGAGTATGCTAAGGGGTCTCTCAAGCCTTCATGGTTCGGGATGCCCGTCTGTAACACCCCGCTTTTTCAAGCTATAGTTGAACCATCTTTACAATGTTGTATTGACCCGAATACAATTGTTTTTGGTTAGAAATAAGTGTGAATAGAAATTCTTTAGTATGAGGATATCTTTGGAGATGAGTATACATCATAAAAGTCTCCTAGCTCAAACTTACGTTGAGCACTTTCTTATCGATTGAGTTTTATTTGATGATTTTTCTTAGGTCAACTTACATAGACCATTACTCCTAGAATATGAGTTATGTGCCTATAATATATCATATTAAAGTCCTTTCAGTCTTCTTTCTAATTCCACTAACCGTTCATCAATTAGTATTCAGAATCAAAAGTTATGAGTGTTTGAATAGGACCCTATATAAGGTTCTTGTTGGGCCTGCTCCATGAGGGAATCACCAACAGTCGTTGTATGGGGTTGGATTTGGCTGTGCACCGCAAGGCAAAAGCCAAGAAGCATAGGTTGCTCTATTTTGTTCTATTTTAAGAGCGTTAAGGTCATTTCAAACCCTATAACCATTCCTACTCATATATAGATGAAATTAAGGTCTTAACATATGTTATTTCACTTTCCAAAATCCCTAATCATCTTTCCATGAGAAAAAAGAAGAGAGATTAACTAAGGTTTAAGGAATTAAGCATCAAGGGTCAATTTTCTCAATATTTTCATTGACTCAAATGTATGTGGGACTATCCTAAACCTCACGTGTAGTTTATAGTTCTTAACAAATTTTAATGGCATGAAATTATGTATATAAGTAGGGTTTTGAAAACACTTTGAAGAAAATACATCATGAACCCATTTTGATGAGATTATCATGAAGTTTTCCATAGATTTGAATTATATTCATATGTTTATATGTTATATGTTTTCAAAAATTAATATGAGAGTAAGATTCATGAAATTTTCCTATCAACATGAAATTTTTTTAATTTAATAAGTTATGGATTGCTCAATTTCATGTCCTATAGAATGAGTCAAATGTCTTATTGTTAATTTTGGACTTGACGTTGGTCATGATTTAATAAAAGAGTGTTCTCTTGTTATATATATGTTCTTTTCATGTTGAATGAAAGAATTGCATGCATTTATGAAAGAATTGGTCACCGTATGTTGAAATCTTAAAAATATGATATCTTTATATAGGTTTCATATACATTTAAAATAAGAACTCTCATGTGATTTGGTAAATCCTTTTTGGTGGTCATTAACGTGCTTTTGAATAAAAAGAGCTATGGATATGATATGATAAGATATGAATGACTTGCTAGCTTGGAAATGATGATACCCTATTATGATGTGCCCTTAATAGAAATAAGAAGTGAACCCTTTTTATAAGCATGAAGCATGGTGTTAAATAACTAAAATTGGGCTTAAAGATTGTTAGATGGTTATCCGAAGAAGGCACGAGTTCAAATAACTCATAGCCCAAAATCGTATTTTGCTGATGCAGGTTTTATTTTGATGAAAAGATATGTCATGGAAGGAGGCATATCCTTTTTTAGTGACATGGTATGTCATGTAGGAAGGCATACTTAATTTTTATTATGTACTCCAATCCTAGCGGTAAACTTGGATTGGGGGCTTGCCATTGAGTCAAGGGTGGATTCAATACAACCCATGGGATAATAAAAAATATAGGGTGTACCATATATTTCAGAAGTAAAACAAAGAGTTGAGTCATGACTTACGAGAATATTTTGAAGCTCAATGATTATGCCTATATGTTTTGTTATATATTTTATGATAAATTGTTTTCACAATGCTCTCAATTATGTTACATGAAATATACATTATTTTTGGGTTGTTATACATACCAGTACTTTTGAGTATTGACTCCCTATCTACATGTTCAAACGCATTGTCCTAAGGTCCATATCTGTAGTAGATTGTTCCCAGATTTCCAGAATTTGGTGAGCATCCCTTACACTGGAAGGCATTCTATTTATATGTAATCTCAGTCAGTTTTGTGGTCCGGTCGGGGGCTTTGCCCCGGTTTTGTATGACCTTGTAAAAGTTCTAGTTCAATTCAGTCCCATATAGCTTGTGATAAAGGGTTCCAGACTTAGAAAAATTCAGCTAAGTGTTAAGTATAGAATCATTTTTAGCCTTCATAATTAGGTGATCTTATTTACGATCTTTCTAACCTTAGATTGTCGATTTTTAAATTATTCATGATCAGAGTTATCTATAGGTCATCTCGGGTGAGTTTTAAAATTTTTAGATATCATTTGAGTCATGTTTGGATGACAAAACAGCAAGCCAACATGATCATGATGTGTCACATTGGAAATTCCATCATCACCATCAATGCGACGTATCGATAATTGCATCAACACTATCGATATAGCGCATTGGTTATCGCATCATTGGGCAAATTTTTTCACATTTGGTTATGGGTGGTGGGGGAAATTGAGTCATTTTCCTCCCACATTAAACTCCCATAACACGAAATTCAACCCCTCAATAGGAAAAATGCATTCACTCATTCAAAAAATCCTCTCAAGAAATAAATTCTAATTCATCAAGCTCAAGATCATGTTCCAAGAAATCCCCAACAATCTTCATGAATTTTGTCACTCAGGTATATTAGGTGTTCATCCTTGGGTCTCCTTCCACCCTTGGAGTTCAAGAACCCTTTTCAAAACTTGAATTATGATTTCCATGTTATGAATTGAATTATGCTCATGTTTCTGTTTTTGTATGGGTTTCAAGTTAAGATCTTTTATGAGTTCCATAAAATTAAGTTAGCATGTGCATTGAATTATGAATCTCTCATGTCAAAACCCTTGAATTTAAAAGTTGCATGTTGTATTTATGACGCCCTGTGTGGTTAGTTCTCATGTATAGCAATCATGCTCCCTAAGTGTTTGATAGAATGTCCATATGAGTAAATTATGCATGGTAACCTATTGTTGTGTTGTTAAAGTTTCGATATGAGTTTATTAATTATGCTATTGAGTCCCGGGGTAATTTATTACCCAAAATCTAGCTGCTTACTTAGTTGTAGTAGTTGTAGAATAGTTCAGTAAAGGTTAAGAACAGTAGTACTCAATCAGTTAATAGACCTCAATGAACTTAGTCCAGTTCAGTTAGTCAACACGATCTGGGTCTGTTCAGTCAAGCTTAGTGCACTATAGTGATTAGTATCTTTTAGTTGGGAGTAGGATTCAACACCGAACGAACCTAGGGATGGGGGTATTTCTGCCAGTAAGGGTTTGACCCTTAGTAGCAATCCTTGAATTATAGAACTACATAGCCAGCATAGGTTAAGTCTTCCTCCTACCAGAATAGGGTTAATGCAATCATATATATATTTCATGAGTTTTCCTACTAGATTAGGGTTGACACAACATTGTTAGTATCCCGTGGCAAGGTGCTAACACCCTTCCAATAAGGGTCATAGATTGGAGCCCAAATCAGTCTATATCGGGGTATGTTGGTTAGATGAACACTCCCATTGTTATAGTTTTAGTTTCAATATTTAGTAAAGAACTCAATCAATTCTACAGGACCATGGATATCAATTATTAGCTACAAATCCATCAAAATTCAGTACTCAGTTTTAGTATAATCTCAGATACACGATGTATACCTATATGTGCAGTATTGCATATTCAGTATGTTCAATAGTTATAGTTTTACATGTACTCTTATCCAGTTACTTCATGATGTTCATTCATCCAGTTATCATCTCATGCATATGAACCTATATATATCAGCCTTACCTCACTTAGCATATCAGTACATTCCATGTACTGATCATATACTCTTTTTTGCACTATGATGTCTCATATCATAAGTTTGGATGCTCAAGTTCCTGATTGTACTTAGAAGCTCAGGCTATCAGTAGCAGTTATAGTGGTGAGTCCTTATATTTCGAGGATAGAGTTTATCTATTTCAGTATTTCAGTAGTTCTGTGGTTATTTTAGTCAAAGTTAGTCGGGGGTTTGTCCCATCAACTCCATATTCAGACAGTTAGAGGCTCTCAGACTAGCATAGTCAGTTATTCAATTATGAGATGTTATTATTAGTTATATTCAGTTATTATTTTAGTATTTTGAGAACCTTATGGCATTTTTAGTTTTACTTCCGCATATGTTTCATTATTATTATTCAATGCTCATAGAAGATTCTTGTCATGGGTTAGCTTGTGGTCCTTCGAGATTGTAAGAACCGTGGATGCCCAGGTTGTAGTCTTGGGGCATTACAATTTGTTTATAATAGTGTTTTCAGTTTTGTAGGGGCCTCGTAGACTAGTGTAGACAAAATTTGAGTATTGTGTTGTCATAATTTCATTGACATATTTTGGATTATAAGTTTTCATTGAACATTACTATATCTTCTGCACTTTGATTTAAGTATGGATTATTCTTATGATAGTAGTATAAGGGGTCTCTTGGGCCTTCATGGTTCGGGATGCCCATTGTAGCTAGGGCCTCAGCTCAGGTCGTAACACTGTCACAGCTAGAGCCTCGGCTTAGGTCGTGGCAAGCTTGATATCAGAGCATGGTTCATGGTCCCAAGGTTTCTACAAATTCATGTTTAGTAGAGTCTTGCTTATGGGTATGTTGTGCACCACACTTATAATTAGTAGGCTACCAAGAATTTAGTAGATGAGTCCCATTCTTTTAGACTCTAGTTCATGATTTTTTGTTGAATATTTGATATTTACCCAAATTCCTTCCTGGATCTAATTTTATATTCCATGCCTCATTGCTAAGGCGGTACATGTTCAAAAGTTTAGATTCTTAACTATGTTGTCCTTCTGATTGAGTTATCCATAAAGTCATGAAATAATACAAGGACATAAGAGGATTCTATTAGTGCATCAAGTGTATTGACTCAAGTGTATACCCTTGTCTAAATCAATCATGCATTTGAGCTTGAGGTAAGAATTGTATTCAATCCTTTTCAAAAGCTTTGGTGCAGATGACATGTTAAAGGGTAGAGATATATAGCAGAATATTGGGATAGTATTTCTACTTAAGTGGTAGTATATGTTAAGGTGTTATAACCAATGAGCTGTAAGATGATCCCAAGGTTAGTGATATGATGTCATAAGTTCAAAACTTAGAGTAGGGATAATTTTTGAGTGAAGAGAAAAGGGATTATTGTATTTATATAATCATTAATTTAGTACTAGGGGTGGTATGTTCTTATGGTGATTGTCTATGGCTATAGAAGGACTTCCATGTTTCATGGTAGTTAGTAGAGGAAGTGACTATTTATTGTGATTTAGAATATAGTTGATATATTGAAGAAGACCATGTTGGTTAGATCGCGTAGTAGTAAATATTAATCATAGGTGGTGAATGGAAGGACAGAGTATATAATAATTGATAAATTTAGACTTCTCTGGGGAATCTTATAAAGGAGGACTCAATGATGTATAGAATTTTGAAGTTAATTTGAAAGTATGTCTAGGTAAGTAGATATGATGTGAGAAGATATAATATGCCAATAGATCGTAATGGGTTTTATTATAAGAGTAAGATTAGCTATTCGTATTATATTACTTTACCCTTTGATTTTTTTCTACTAGTTGTAAACTATTACAATATGAGAGAAAATGTGTAATGAATATTAAGGTGTAGTCCTAACGTTGAGAATAAAAATGTCTTTGTATGCCATAGTTAAAAGGAGTAAGGAATTTAGGTTGATTTCTCAAGTTGGTGGACAATTATATTATGCTGGATGTTTCATCGGTTGTATATGATTGGTTGTAGACACTAGGTTCAAAGACACTAGGTTCAAACTTTAGATGTGGATTGTGACTGTAAGAATACTAACTCGAGGATAGTGATACAAGAATGTTGGGAATAAGTCAGTAAGCTTGATTTGATGTGTGCCCTAGCCTAGGTTGTCAACTTATGGAAAACTTGAGTGGAAAATTGTGATATATATATATATATATATGTGGACTAGTATTGAAACAATGAATTGCGTCAGAGTCATTAGGTGGAAGAGAGTGTTAGGTATATAAGAATAAGTTGAACCCCAGGTAGTATTTTGTTAGATAAGGTTTTATGTGTACCTAATTCATGTTCTAGAATTTCTAAGTATGGAGAAGTCTACAGAGCTACTATATGGTGTTCTTTAGAGCTGAATTGAAAAAATAGATATATGATGTGAGCACTTGGTATAGTTTTAGAAACTTTGTTATGTTGTAAGGATATCAATTAGAGGTATAATACTAGTATACAAATAATGGAGAATAGATTGTTACGTGTTAAGAAGTGTGGATGTGTATTCTCATAAGAGTGTGACTTATAAGGTGGTGCCTATGGAACCTTGCAAAAGTTAAGATTAGTATCCCTAAAAGGTAGTGTCTTCATATCATATTATCAGGAGAGTTTGGTGTTCATGTGTATGGTGATAATCCCATTGTGCTGTATGATATGCTTGTAGATTTAATGAGAGGATATGTCCTCAAGTCTAGGACAGTGACCTTTGAGCAAAGGGGGCGATCATGAACTAAGCTAGATCTTGAATTTTTGTCAAGGTGGTGAGTTTCAGGAGGGTCATAATAGATCTATTCTTATCCTAGCAAATTCCTCCTACTCCGGTTTTAGCGGGCATTCTACCAGTATATTATGTTTTCAAATTATGTCTATGCCTAAGGTAGAAGTTCTCTATTCAACTTACGTTCATGCTCCAACCCCCAAACTAGAAGCAATAATAGCTCTCAAAAACTCAAGCTTCCTAGTACTCAAGCTCTATATTATGACGCTCATGATCCATAAGTTCATGTCTCACTTAATGTGTATTTCTATAAAACTATACTCTCTATGTGTTTCCAAACTCATTGTATGTCATATATTAGACTAAAGTGATACTATCTATGCAAACTTATTGACCATTTTCAGTTCTTAGAATGAGAAGTAATGGCTTCAAGCAGAAACCCTTGCCTTATTCTTTGAATATATGAAACTTGGATTTTTGTTATATGACTCATGACATTTGCACTCATGATTCTCATTGTGCCCAGTCCAAGGAACTCATGATATGTTGTGTTTATGTTTGAATGACCCTTTATTTATGATCTAGGTGATTGCTATGAAGTATTACGTGCCTATTATACCGTATCTCACTTCCCAGGTCTCACCTTGAGTAATGCCACAAATAGGATTCATAAATGAGAAGCATCACTCCCATCCTGATGCTTGTACCTCAGTCCCTCAGTTACCCTTATTATGTTAGGATGGTAGTGGCCATGGAAGCATAGTTATATTTTGGATGAGAGAGTAGATGTTCTTTGTTATGAAATTTTTGGATGACGGCTTGAGGTAAGGTTATAAATTAAGAGGGAAATGGGATTTAAACTTTGGTAATGGGAGATAAGGTGAAAATCTTTGTGATTGCGATTAAGGTCACTAGTTTTGGTGGTGAGATTCATAAAGTGGATATAGAAAAGATAGGATTGAATGTTGTGATTAATAGATACACAAACCATTGAATTATGTGGCTAATACTCCATGATTAATACCTAAGGTTGTTGATTATTGTGATAAGATGGAGTAACATTCACGGAAGGGATGTAGAGTATTGGATCCCATAACTTAAACTAGCACCTTTTAACTCTAGTTTTGGCTTCAACATGGAAGTACTATACAGGGGGGACAAACACTTCAAGTTTGGTGTGTTATGGGGAAATTGTAAGTTAGAATAATGAGGTGTGTAATTCATTGTATAGAGCATAATCAAGTACTGTCACTAATTGTAAGGTCTGTTGGTCGTATCATGTAAGGTGGAGGATAGCTCTATTCCCATGTCTCAAAAAAACCTGACTTCATGTTAGGTATCACATAAATCAAGACCTATGATCACCAAACAAACTCACACCTTATGTTGTGATGATTATGATCCATAGAACTCATGTGCAAGGTCGCTTCTACATCAATTCTCATTATCTCACGCTTCATGCTTACATGATTCACTTGGTGATTTAATCAAGCTCTTCTTGATGTCAATGTGTGTTTTGTTGGAGGGGAAGTTCCTAATATGATGTTGCATCCTTTATTCCATACTTCCATAGCTTCAACAAGTTCTTATCCATCATTTGATGATGAATGATCCCGTGGTGGAGATAATATAACATCCTACAATTTTGGACTAGATTTTGAAATCGTCGTTCCTATGTATATAGACCCGAACTTAAGGATTTTTTATCAATATAAGTGTGATGATCAATTCTTTAGAGTGAAAACATCTTTGGATATGAATTGAGATCATAAAAATCTACTAATTCATAATCGAGTTGAGAACTTTTCTACCGATTGAGTTTTAGTGAACGTCCCTACTTGGGTCAACTTTCAATGAATATTAATCCTAGAATATAACAAGTTAGATGGCCTACTATATACCAAATGAAAGGTCTTTGTGTCTTCTTTACAATGCTACCATTTTTGCGTTAATTTGATATTAGAGTAAAATGTTATGATTGACTTAGCGAAAGGGTGTCTGTCTTCCAGGGAGCGATGGCCAAGGTGACGGACTGTCTCAACAGCGATGGCCAATTATGCCGAACTGTATCCCTTAAGCAAGATGACCAAAAATTGGTCATTTTGGGGCTATTGGAGTGACGGTCCATCGCCCAAACTATCAATACGGACAATTTTGCACTGTTATGATGTTTTCAAGAGGGTATTTGGGTCATCCCCAACCACAAACTCCTCTACCGTGACTTATATCACACTTTAAACCCTATTTACTAATAAATTATCAATTTATCATTGCTTCTTCTCCTCTCCTCTATTAAGAAAAAAAATTGGGTTTTCTTCCAAGACTCATACTTCCAAGGCTTACATATAAGATATCTTGAATTTTGTTCTTCAAAAAGGTATGTGGGACCATCCTAACTCTCATGGGAATAAGTTTAAAGTTTCTATCAAATTTTAAAAATGTATATGTATGTATATGTAATGGGTTTTGGAAACCATTTGAAGTTCATATGTCATCAACCCATATTTAATAAAATCATGAAATTACCGGGGGCTTTTCCATTAACTTGAGTTATAGTCATGTGTACACATGTTATGAGTTTTGAAAAGTGATTTAGAAGCATGATTTACGAAATCCCCCTCGCATGATGAAATCTATTATCTTAATATATTATGGGTTGTTCAGATGAATGATTTAATAGCTTGGCTTTAAATGCTTACTTTTACATATGGATTTTGAAATGGATTTGAGAGCATGAACTATAAGTCCTCAATTTTCAATCACGAGATTTGTTTGTGAATAGTGTTGGGATTGTTTTATGAATGATGATAATTCTTGAGTTTTAAATGCCTCTCTATCTATTATGCATTGTTATTTTACATATTTTCAAAGAGGTGATTATTATACTAAATAATCTTGTTCCTAATGAGGAATTTCATGTGATTTATGTAAAAAGTGGACAACACATGTTAAAGTCTTGAAAAAAAAGTGTTTTGGCATAAGTTTTTCATGTTCTTTGAAAATAAGAACTCTAATGTGAGATGATAAATCTTTTGGTGGTCATTAATGTATTTTTGAATAAAAAGCGCTATGGACATAATATGAGATGTGTAAGACTCTGCAAAATTTCTAGCTTAATTCAATCCTTTAAGCTTATTAAGGGGTTCCAGACTTAGAAAATTCTAGCTAAGTATTCAGACTTAGTACCATTTTAGCCCTCGAAAGTTGGTAATCTTATTTTGAGACTTTTACATCTAGAAAATATTGATATTTGAGTTAACTCATGATCAGGAAGGTCAATAGATAATCCCGGATAAGTTTTGAATTTTTTGGACCTTGTTCAGACCAGGTTCGGATGCCCAAAACAGTGGGTCGACGTGATCTTGGTGCGCTGCGTCGACCATCGCGTTGATAAGATAGTTTTTCCCCAGCTCCAGTGCAATTCCAGTGAACCGATGCAGACTCGGTACGATGCGGACTCAGCGCGATGCGTTGGCTATCGCGTCGATGCCAATGATGCTATGCGTCGACCTGTGAGTCGATAATACAATTTTTAGTCATTTAAAAGCCGTGTCCTGGGGTTAATTGGGTCTTTTTTCAACGCCCTTCAGCCCCCAATAACACAGTATTGATCCCTCAATTAGCAAATTATACTCATTCATCTCAAAATTTGCTCAAGAACAAAACCCTAGGAGGTTCAATTTCAAATCAAGAACTCAAGAATTCACCATTAATCTCTCAGAATCCAAGCACTAAGGTATGTGAAGTGTTCTTCCAAGGGTTCGTTCCACCCTTGGAGTTCAAGAATCTCTTTTAAAATTTCAAGTAGTTGGCTTTATGATTTCCATGGTTGGAATTAAAGTATATTCATGATTTATTACATGTTTCATATGGAATTGATTATTATGTGTGTAGATTTATGTGAATCCATGACTAAACCCTTGAATTGTGAAATTAGAATTGAATCATGATGCATACTTGTTGTTCAAAATTAGGTGCATATGTAATGCTCACCAAGCGTTTGATGAATTGTTCATGTGAACCAAAACGAGAAAGTAGACATGTCAAGATAACCTATGTGCAAGTTGTATCATGCAAGTGTTTGTTAAAAAGCATCAAAGAATGAATGATGATCAATTACTTAGCTTACATGTTTCAAGTTTATGCCATGTCTCTTATTTTATGCTATCAAGTCCTGGGGGTATTTATACCCAATAATTTTGCTGATTACTTAGAGCCATGGCCAGTCATAAAATGGTATCAGTCGCGTCACGATCAGTAGTATTCTAAGTCAGTTATAGAACTCAGGAGAACTTAGTAGACTCAATATTAGTCCAGTCTAGTTTAGTCCATTTCAGTATTCAGTTCAGACCTCAGTAAACTCAGTCAGCTAGCAGAATTTTATAGTATTCCGTTAGTCAATGGAATTCAGTAAACTCAGATCAGCTCAGCTAAATAGTAAGATCAGTAACAGTTTAGTCCAGCCTAGTACAGACTAAAAATTAGTTCAGTGTCCATTCAATTACGAGTTGGATTCAGCACCAAGTAAACCTAGGGATGGAGACATTCCTGTCAGTAGAGGGTTTGACCCTTAGTAGCAATCCCTGTATTATAGAACCTATATTATAGAACTACATAGCCAACGTAGGTTGAGATATCTTTCTGCCAGATACTATGAAGGTTGATACATCTCACTTGAGATTTCCTGCCAGCGAGGGTTTACAAAAGATCTTCTTGTCAGAGAGGGTTAACTCAAAACTTTTCCTTACCTATGGCATGGTATTGACACCCTTCCAACTGGGGTTACAGGTTGGACCCCAATCAAATTAAAAAGGGAAATGTCGGTTAGATGATTACCTCCCATAATTTCAATTTCATTCCCAGTCTCAGAATAGAACTCAGTTTAGTTCTACAGATTTAGGACTATCAAATATAGTCACTCAACTCAGTATGGAACTCAATACAGTTACTTAGAATTCAGGACAGTTAGACACAGTCATTAGTTATCAATTACACAGTACTAGTAAACCTAGTTAATTAGTTAATCAGTATTCAGACTCAGTAGATTTAGTGTATCACGATCTCAATTACAGTATACGTATTCATGCATATACCCTTATTCAGCTATATTCATATTATTCAGTTAGTATTGTTTATGTATATGAACCTATGTCTTTCAGCCTACCTCACTGAGCATAGCAGTATATTCAAAGTACTGACACATGCTTTTTTTGTGCTATGATGTCTTATATCATAGGTTCAGAAGTACGAGCTCCAGATCACCCTTAGTACATCGGATTCTCAACTCTTAGAGTAGTGGTGAGTCCTCATAGTTTGAGGGAATGTTTATTGTTTACAGTATTTCAGTTTATTTTAGTAGACAGAGTTAGTGTAATGCCCCAAATCTGGTACCCAGAATGCTACAGGTGCTCATAACCTCGAAGGACCACAATCTAACCCATGACTGATATCTGTATCTGTACACTGCATAATATAGGTATATAAATGTGAAAATAAAGGTGAAGGAACACAAGGTTTAAATCTAATAAAAACATAACATCTGGGTGGGGTATGAAATACCCAAAATAATTGAAACAAACTGTCTGAAACATGATAGTTTGAAAAGCCTTTAACTGTCTGAATCAGGAGTTGATAGGACATGTCCTCAACTAACTCCAACCACTAAAATAAACCAAGTACTAAAATACTGAAATGATAAGATAATAATCATGTCCTCAAAGAATGAGGACTCACTGCTAACTCTAACGGCTGAATACTGGAATGGTACTGATGCTCTAGAGCTCGTGTCTAAGAACCTATGGCATAAAGTAAAACACCATAGCGCAAATGCATTAGTACAATTGAATATACTGGTATGCAAGTGAGGTAGGATGAATGCATGGGGTTCATATGCATGAACAATAATAATAACAGACTAACTATCATGTGTGTGAGAATACATGGATGAAACATAACAACTGACATTGATATCGTGATAAAATGATTTCTAAATTTGAATACTGATAACATGAGTGATTGTATCTGACAGTTCTGATTCTGGTAGAACTATTTGATTTCTTTTACTAATAATGATATTGAGACTGTGGGAAGTAGTCATCTAACCAAAACACCCCAAATAAGAGAAGATAGCGGAATTGGGGTCCAATCTGTACCCCAATTGGAAGGGTGTCAATGTCGCGCCCTGGCAAGGATAAGTAGTGAGTGACCCTCTACTGGCAGGTACTCAAAATGAGAATGGTGGGAACCCTCTACTGTCAAGTTAAGCCACCTCATCAACCCTCAACTGGCAGGTTAGATGTCTCAACCTACGCTGGCTACGTAGTTCTGGAATGCAAGGATTGCTTCTAGGAATCACACCCTCTACTAGCAGGTGAGTTCCCATCCTTGGGTTTAATCAATTTTAATTTATACTCCTAACTGAATAGACACTGGACATGAATTTACTAAACTGGACTGGACTGAGTTTCATTGACTGACAGAGTACTACTGATATTACTGTATTACTGTGTTTTTTGAGATTTTTTGAGATTTCTGAGTTCTTTCTTGAGTCATATGACTGACTGAGTTCTATGATCGTGGCTTGACCGAGAGTAACATGGGAACATGAAACTAGCTCTAGGAACACAACTATATTTTTTGGGTACAAGTATCCCCAGGACTCGATAGAAGGAAATTAACAGGACTTGACACTTTTGATCACTTGACCAGCCTCTACGATACATAATACAATAATTGGGATTATTTCATGAGGCACTTGATTTTCATAATCTTATATATGGATAAGGGAGCATATAATCATGGCTTACTTACATACTTCTAATATCATGAATATTTCATCAAGAAAGCATAATGCATAATCAATCATAGGGGAGTCATGCTAAACATGAGTAAATGGCATGCATTTATCATTTAAATCACTATTGAGTCATTATACATGATTTCTATTATACTAGGCATTTTACAAACACCTTGCATGCACAATTTAGGGCATAGGTATGATCATCAATTAAATACAATACGATTCCATCATTTAACTCCATTATATAAATTTCAACCCTTTACTAACATAGTAGCATAAAAATATGGTAAAGTTTCAATCTTGGTAGTCATACAACCATAACAACATGAACATCATCAATTCGCCACATAAATATCATGATATATAATTTAAAAGAGGATTCTTGTACTTCATGGATGAAAGGAATCCATGAATGAACACTATGCATACCTTAGTTCTGGATTTCGCGAAGGTTGACGGTAAAATCTTCTTGAATTTGAATACCCAATTGAAACTCTAACTTGTTCTTGAGTAAGTTTTGAGAGAATAGGATATAATTTAGTTTAATTGGGGTTGAATCCCGTGTTTGACGCTTATATAGGGGGTGGTAAAATAACCCCTTTCCCCTTAAGAACGCGGATATTTAACGACTGGAAAACTAGGCATCGACATTACAAGCGATGCAATGCATTGACCCATAGACGCTATGGTCAACGAGTCGTGCCATGAACACATCGAGCCTCAGTACTTTTTGTTCTGCAACCTGCACAAATATTGACCAACGCGATAGGTGATGCTGCACGCCAAGATCACATTGGTCTACTATTTTGTGACTCCAAACTTGGTTTAAACAAGTTTTGAAAAATTCAAAACTTGTTTGGGAAGACTTATTGGCCTTCCTGGTCATGAATTACTAAAGATATAGACCATTAAAGGATATTAAGGTCAAGAAATAAGATTGGGAACTCTTGAAGGCCAAAAATAAACTATGTCTGGGAACTTCGCTAGAATTTTCTAAGTATGGGACCCCTTAACGAGCACAAATGGGCAAAATTAAGCTTAGGATTTTATGGGATCTTACAATATCTGCCCTTTAGGAACATTCATCCTCAAATGAGACTTACTGAGAGGGGAAAAGATAAGCTGACGTACGTATAAGACATACACTACTAAAACATGACTAACTTGACTGAAGAGATGAATACATCATACTGAACATGCATATCTGATGCATGAATAACTGATAAACTAAATATATGCATATCTGATGCATGACTAATAAACTAAACTCATGAATATATAATGCATGGATAATCGACTCATGAATGCATGACTGAGTGTTCTAGCGAACTGAGGTTTCTCATAATGAGAATTCATGTCTAGTGCATGTTTTCTTGACTGAACTGATACCTGAATGCATGAATAAATATGCAATGGCACTTGATACCAATTTTATCATGGAATTCTGAATATGAAACTAAATATTCTCAAGGAGAAATATTACCTTAAGCTGAGTCTGTGTTAGCGGAAAAGAGGTAAAGATACTTGATTCGCATGTCTGCTTCTACTTCCCAAGTAACTCCCTCAACGGAATGATTCCGCCAAAGAACTTTAATTAGAGGGAATTCTTTTCTCCTCAACCTATGAGTCTGATAGTTAAGAATTTTGACTGGAATCTCTTCATAAGAGAGGTTGTTCTGAACATCAAAGCTCTGAATAGGGACTATGACTGATGAGTCACCTATGCACTTCTTGAGCAAAGAGAAATAGAAGACTGGATGAACTAAGACTAGATCTGAAGGCAACTCAAGGTCAAAAGCTACCTTGCCGAAGCAACTGAGAATCTTGAAGGGACCGACATATCAGGGACTGACCTTTCCCTTCTTGCTGAATCTCTTCATGGCCTTTATGGGAGATATTTTTAGATAAACATAATCACCAATTTCAAACCCCAGATCCTTTCTACACACATCTGTATAAGACTTCTATCAGCTCTGATCAGCTCAAAGTCTTTCTCTAATCAACTGAACTTTTTCTAAGGCATCAAATACTAAGTCAGGATCGATAACTAAGGCCTCACTAACTTTGAACCAACCAACTGGAGATTTGTATCTCCTATCGTAAAGAGCTTTGGATGGAGCCATCTAAATACTAGAATGATAGTTGTTGTTATATGCAAATTCAATCAAAGATAAGTGGTCATCCTAACTTTCCTTAAAGTCAATTACACACACCCTTAGCATATCTTCCAAGGTTTGAATAGTCTTTTATGCTTGACCATCTTTCTGGGGATAAAAGGTTGTACTGAGATAAACTTGGGTAGCAAGACCTTTTTTTAATGCTTACCAGAAATGAGAAGTGAACTGGGTACCTCTTTTTGAAATAATGGATAATGGAACACTGTGCAATCTAACCAACTCTCTGATATAGAGCTTGGCGTAATCCTCGATTGAATAAGAGGTATGGACTAGGATAAAATGCGCTGATTTGGTTATTCTATGTACAATGACCCAAACTAAATCATGCTGAAGACGAGTACGGGGCAAACCCACCATGAAGTCTATGTTCACTTCTTCCCATTTCCAAGTGGGAATGATGAACTCATGCATAGGACCACTAGGCTTTTGATGCTCTATCTTAGCTTGCTAATATAAAGAGCACTTAGCCACAAACTCTGCAACATCTCTCTTCATCCCACTCGACTAATAGATCTCCCACAAGTCATGGTATATATTAGTGGACCCTGGATGAATAGACTAGCATGCACCATGCACTTCTACAAGAATTCACTGCCTTAAGTCATCTATAACTAGAACACAGAGACGATCCTAACAACGCAAAACACCATCTCCCCCCTGGGATAAAACCTCAACCTTCTGATATCTGGCTGGCTTCTTCAACTTGACTAGGCTGGGATCTCTATCTCTCTTTTATTTTACCTCAAAAATTAGGGATAATTTTGAATTACTCTGAACCAATATTTCACCCTCTGCTATTTCGACTAAGCAAACACCTAGTCTGGTAAGCTGATGAACTTCTTGAGCTAACTTTTTCTTACTATCCTCAACATGAGCAACACTACCCATAGACAATCTACTGAGAGCGTCGTCTACTACATTTGCCTTGCTTAAATGGTAAAGGACACTCATGTCATAACCTTTCAAGAGCTCTAAACACCTTGTTTGATAAAGATTGATATCTTTCTGAGAAAATATGGATTGAAGGCTTTTATGATCAGTGAAGATATCTACATGAACTCCGTATAGATAATTCCTCCAAATTTTTAAGGCAAAGACAATGACTGCTAACTCAAGATCATGAGTAGGATAATTCTTTTCATAGGGCTTTAATTGTCTGGAGACATAGACTATGACCTTACCATGCTACATGAGTACACAACCTAAACCTACTCTGGGTGTATTATAATACACTACGAACCCCTCTGGACTATTCGAAAGAGCCAACACTGGAGCTAAGGTGAGTAGAGTCTTCAACTCCTAAAAACTCTTCTCACAAGGATTTAACCACTGAAACTTGACTTTCTTCTGAGTTAGTATGGACATAGGGGATGCAATAGAAGAAAATCCCTCAATTAACCACCTATAATAGCCAACCAAACCCAAGAAACTTCTAATATTTGATAGAGAGATAGGGCGAGGCTAGTTTCTTACCGCTTCGGTCTTTTGAGGATCTACTCTAATGCCATTATCAAAAATGATATGACTAAGAAATGCTACTGACCTTAGCCAAATTTGTACTTACTAAATTTGGTGAATAACTGATGATTTTTGAGTGTCTGCAATACTATCCTGAGATGTTCTGCATGATCATGCTCACTGCGGGAATAAACGAGAATGTCATCTATGAAGACTATGATGAACATGTCCAAGTAATGCTTGAACACACGGTTCATCAAGTCGATGAAGGTTGCTGGGGAATTTGTAAGACCAAAAGACACAACTAATAATTCAAAGTGACTATACCGAGTGCGAAAAGCTATTTTTGGAATCTCACTATCTCTAACTCTAAGCTGATGATAGCTGGATCTGAGGTCTATCTTAGATAAATAGCTGTTCCCTGAAGTTGGTCAAACAAGTAATCAATTCTTGGAAGTGGATACTTGTTCCTGACTGTGACTTTATTGAGCTGACGGTAATCACTGCACATTCTGAGAGAACCGTCTGTCTTGCGCACGAATAAGACTGGAGTGCCCTACAGGGAAACACTAGGTCGGATGAACCCCTTGTCTAAGAGATCCTTGAGCTGATATTTCAATTCTCTGAGTTCTGCTAGTGCCATTTTTTTATGGCAGAATTGATATGGGCTAAGTATCTGAAAGAAGATCAATACCGAAGTCTATTTCCCTTTCGGGAGGAATTCCTGGAATATCTTTAGGAAAGATATCTAACTATTCATTCACGACTGGGACTGAGTCAAGACTGGGAGTTTTGGAACTAGTGTCCCTAATATGAACAAGATGATAGACACATCCCTTAGATATCATTTTCCATGGCCGAAAGAAGGAAATAATCTAACCTATGAAAATGAAAGTATTACCCCTCCATTCTAGGACAGGTTCATTCGGAAACTAAAATTGGACTATTCTATTTTTGCAGTTGATTGTGGCATAGCAGTAATGAAGCCAATCCATGCTGAGAATGACATCGAAATTGGTTATCTCTAATTCAACTAAGTCTCCCGAGGTGACTTTCTGAGATATCATAACTGGACAATTCTTGTATACCTATCGGGCTCTGATGGTTTTACCCACTGGGTTAGAGACTGAGAAGAGCATTGCTAGAATTTTAAGACTGACTCTAAAATTAGCTGTTATATAGGGAGTAACAAAATATAAAAAAGCTCCTAGATCTAGCAAAGCGTAAACATATAAGTGAAAGATCTGTAACGTACCAGTAACCGCATCAAGAGAATTTTATTGATCCTATCGGGACTGAAAAGCATAGAGGCAATTTGGGCATTGCCCACTGGTAGCATTGAAGGTGGTAGCCTGCTGATTCAGGCGATTAGATTGAGCTGTAGAACGTTTCTACTAACTTTGGGAAATTACCTGAGGGAAATCTCAGATTCTGTGTCTTGGTTTGCCATGTCTGAAACAAATATCACTGCTAGCTCTACAAATACATTGATGGTGCTTGCCACAAGTCTGGCAAAGGAGATTAGTTCAGGCACCACTAACATTACCTTGAGACTTAGAGCCTAGCACCCTATCTCTGTTGTTATCTCTAAATTTCGGCACTGGGGTACTAGTTGATGAAGGAGATGGGACTGATGACTTAGGATGAAACTGAGAACGATTCCCTCCTTCAGACTTAGGTTGACCAAAGTTGAAACTACCTAACCTTGCTCTCTAATTCTGCTTCTCTCTCATCTTAACCTTCTACTCTTCTATCTGTTCGGCATGGATCATAAACTTGGCTATGTTTATGTTACTAATCAGCATCGCAGACCTTCACTCTTTCACCATGCTATCATTCACCCCAGAAACAAACTTACTCATCTTGGTCTTGCTATCTACCACTACATAAGGAGCATATCTGGCTAGTTGAGTAAACTTAAGAGAATACTCTTTCACCGTCATGTTGTTCTGCCTAAGGTTGATAAATTCCAACACCTTAGCTTCCCTCAGATCTAGGGGAAAGAATATATCAAGAAAAGCAAAGGAAAAATCCTCCTATTCTATAGACCCTGCATCAACTGCCCTCTTTAACTTCCACTATTTGTATCAAGTATGAGCCACATCCTGTAATTGATATGCAGCTAGCTCAACACTCTCACTAACATTAACCCCCATTATGTCTGTAACCTTCTGCACCTGATCTAGGAATTCATGAGGGTCCTCATCTGTCTTAGACCTAAAAAAGGATGGAGGATTCATTTGGGTGAAGTCCCGAATCCTGGCTGCAGCTGATTGGCCACTAGGTTGGCCAGAACAACAGCTAGTCATTCATTCTAAACAGCAACTGAATGAGCAAGAGTAGTGAATGCAGATCTAAACTCTGTATGAGAAACATACACATCCAAGGGATCTTCTTGGACAGGCTGATTTCTTCTTTTGGGAGGCATGTTCTGAAATCAAGAGGAAAAGCGGATAAGATTGATAGATTAACTTGAAATTATGACATCCAAGGGATCTTCTTGGACAGGCTATTCTTAAAACATCTTATAGCCTCTTGCACATAAATGTGGTACACAATATACCCATGTACAAGACTCTACTCAATGCGGCTTTCAAACTTCCTAGGACACTATAGAACCTTAGGCTCTAATACCAAGTTTGTAACACCTTGAATCTGGTACCCGGAGTGCTAGATGGTGCTCATGACCCCGAAGGACCACAAGCTAACCAATGACTGATATCTATACCTGTACACTGCATAATATAGGTACATAAACACAGAAATAAAGGCTAAAGGGCCATAAGGTTCAAATCTAGTAAAAATATAACATCTGGGTGGGGTATGACATACCTAAAACAACTAAAACAAATTGTCTAAAACATGAGTCTAAAAAGCCTCTTACTGTCTGAATAAGGAGTTGATTGGACATGTACCCAACTAACTTCAACTATTGAAATAAACTAAGTACTAAAATACTAAAATGATAAGATAATAATCATGTCCCCGTAGGATGAGGACTCACTGTTAACTTGGTGGATAAATACTAGAATGTTACTGATGCACAAATGCGTCAGTATGATTGAATGTATTGGTATAAAAGTGAGGTAGGATGAATGCATGTGGTTCATATGCATAAACAATAATAATAACAAACTGACTATCATGAGCGTGAGAATACATGCATGAAACATAACAATTGACACTGATATCGTGATAATATGATTTCTGTAACTGAATACTGATAACATGAATGACTGTATCTGACAGTCCTGATTCTAGTAGAACTATCTGAGTTCTTTTATTGAGACTGATACTGATACTGTGGGAAGTAGTCATCTAACCGACATGCCCTAAATAAGCGTGTAACCCCAATTAGAAAGGTGTCAATACCGTTCCACTGGTAAGGACAAGCTGTGAGTGACCCTATACTGACAGGTACTCAAAATGAGAATGGTGGGAACCCTCTACTGGCAGGTTAAGCCACCTCATCTACCCTGAACTGGCAGGTTAGATGTCTCAACCTACGCTGGCTACGTAGTTCTGGAATACAAAGATTACTTCTAGGAATCACACCCTCTACTGGTAGGTGAGTTCCCATCCTTGGGTTCACTCGGTGATAATTTCTACTCCTAACTAAATAGACACTGGACATGAATTTATTGAATTTAACTGGAGTGAGTTTCATTGACTGATGAAGTACTACTGACATTACTGTATTACTATTTTTTTTTAGATTTCTGAGTTCTTTTCTGAGTCATATAACTGACGGAGTTCTATGGATTGTGGCCTAACTGAGAGAAACTTTAGAACATGACACTAGCTCAAGGTACACAACTATATTTTTTGGGTGTAAGTACACCCAGGACTCAATAGAAGGAAACTGACAAGACTTGACACTTTTGATCACTTGACCAACCTCAACGATACATAATACAATAGTTGGGATTATTTCATGAGGCACTTGATTTTCATAATCTTATATATGGATAAGAGAGCAAATAATCATGGCTTACTTACATACTTCTAATATTATGAACATGTCATCAAGCAAGCATAATGCACAATCAATCATAGGAGAGTCATGTTGAACATGGGTAAATGCATGCATTTATCATTTAAACCACTATTGAGTCATTTTACATGATTTCTATTATACTAGGAATTTTATCAAACACCTTACATACACAATTTAGGGCATAGGTATGATCATCAATTAAATACAATGCGATTCCATCATTTAACTCAATTACATGGATTTCAACCCTTTACTAACATGGTTTCATAAAAACATGGTAAAGATTCAATCTTGTTAGCCATACAACCATAACAACATGAACATCATCAATTCACCATATAAATATCATGATATATAATTTAAAAGAGGATTCTTGGACTTCATGGATGAAAGGTTTCAATGAATGAACACTATGCATACCTTAGTTCTGTATTTCGCAAAGAATAATGATGAAATCTTCTTGAATTTTAATCCCCAATTAAAACCCTAACTTATTCTTGAGTAAGTTTTGAGAGAATATGATATAATTTGGTTTAATTGGGGCTGAATCCCCTGTTTGAGTTTTATATAGGGGTGGGAAAATAACCCCTTTGCCCTTAAGAACACGGATATTTAATGACTGGAAAACTAGGCATCAACGCTACAGGCGATAAGGTGTGTTGACCCATCGATGCTATGGTCGATGCATCACATCATGAATGCATCGAGCCTCAGTAATTTGGCTCTGTAACCTATACAAATGTTGACCAACGCGATAGGTGACACAGCGCACCAAGATCGCGTTGGTCCACTATTTTGTGACTCCAAACTTGGTTTAAACAAGTGTCGAAAAATCTGAAACTTGTTCGAAAACATTTATTGCCCTTCTTGATCATTAATTACTGTAGATATAGACCATTAAAGGAAATTGAGGTCTCAAAATGAGATTACAAACTCTTGAAGGCCAAAAATAAACTAAGTATGGGAACTTAGCTAGAATTTTGTAAGTATGGGACCCCTTAACAAGCAAAAATGGGCTGAATTAAGCTTAGGATTTTGTGGAGTCTTACAGTTAGTTGGGGACTTGTCCCATCAACTCCACAGTTTAGACAACTTAGAGGCTTCCCACACGAGTTCTTTCAGACAGTTATTCAGATTTCAGTACTTTTGTTTAGTTTGGTATTTTGATACTGTATTCAGATGTATTCACAGTTTTGAACCTTACGAAATATTTCCACCTAATTTTTTAAATTATTACAGTATTTTTATACAGTTATTGCAGTAGGTACCAGAAATGGGTTAGCTTATGGTCTTTCGGAATTACGAGCACTGTATAGTTCTGGGGTCCAGACTTGGGGTGTTACAAGATAATATGACATGAATGACTTTCAAGTCTAGGTATGACGATACATAATATGAATTTCCCTTAACATGAAAGAAAAGAATGTTATAAGCATGAAACATGGTTTTAAAGGATTAAAAATGGGCTTAAAGAGAGTTTTATGATCACCCGAAGAAGGCACGAGTTCAGATAACTCATTATTGGAAATCATGTTTTGCCAACACGGGTTTATAATGTCCTGAAATATGGATTGTATGCTGGAGATGGCCCTATGGCATATTATGAATTACGTACCCCAACTCTTTCGGCAAACTCTGATTGGTGTCTTAGCCACCGAGTTAAGGACGAATTTTCTATAGCCCATGGGATTGTATGAATATAGGGTGAACCATCTAGCTCAGAAGTAAATTTAAGAGTTGAGTCAATGTTTTACAAGCATGTACTGAAGCTCTTCATATTATGACCATGCGTTTTTTTATATACATAATTATGATAAATGGTTTTCAAAATGATCTCGATTATTTTACATAAAATATATGCTATTTTGGATTGTTATTCATACCAATACTTTCCAATTATTGACCCTTATAATACAAGTTCTGAGGCACAGTATCGTGTTCCATCACATCAATAAAACTTCTAGGATAATGATAGAGTTAGTGAGTCATCCATCTTTCGAAGGGCATTTATTTATATTTTGACTTCTTTCAGTTTATGGTCCAGCCGGGCCTTGTAGTGACCTAAAAAGTTAGTATTCAATAGAGGCTTCGTAGACGTGATTTGAATATTGTAATGTCAAAACTTTATTGGCATATTTCGATCATAAGATCAATTTGAATTTCATTATATCTTCCGTACTTAATTTATGTATGAAATATGCTTATGATAGTATGCTAAGGGGTCTCTCGTGCCTTCATAGTTTGGGATGCCCATCACAGTTAGGGCCTCGACTCGGGTCATAACAATTCTTCTATCTGTTACAAGAATAACCAATCGAGCTTTTCCCCGATCAAGAGTTCCATCATAATAAAGTTTAATTAAATAAACCCATTTGCATCCAATTGGATAGATATTTGAAGGATATGATACAATATCCCATGTGTCATTTTCTTTGAGAGCCAAAAGTTCTTTCTCCATTTCTTTCTGCCAGTATTCATGCTTGGAAACTTATGAGTAACAAGTTGGAATAAAAATTGTAGATAAACTAGATGAAAAGCCATACCAATTAGGAGTAAGAGATACTTTGGTAGATCGTCTGTCATGACCCAAGGCTACCCCCTAGTTGCGACAATAGTGCTTACGGTCATAATTGACTACAAGCAAACCCATGAGCTGGTACCTGCTGTGAGCACTGAATAAAACTAATAATAAAAGACATGTGTAGAATTTAACTAAACACATCATAAGGTTTTAAATACTAAAATAATGCTATTGAATACACAAGTCTAAAACATATGCGCAACTACTGAAAATCTGACTGAAAAGATTAATAAAACTAACTGACTGTATGAAATATCTGAAAGCTTCTAAACTAACTAAAAAGAGAGTTGATGGGACAGGCCCCAACAAACTCCAAATTGTCTAAATAAAATAAAATATGAAAAAACTAAAATAACAAACAAGTCCTTGAAACACGAGGAGTCGCCACTACTGTTATTGCTGACTAGTTGGACTGTCTAAGCATGATCAGGAAGCTATGTGTTTGAACCTATGATATTAAACATCATAGTGCAAATAAAACATATACAATAAGTACTTTGAATTTACTGGTATATGAGATAAGGTTAGGATGAAATGCATGGGTTTATGTACATGAAGTAAAGATTAACTGAATAGCATAAAATAACTGAATATAAATGCTTGAAATCTGTACAATCTAAGAATGTATGACCAAGTATCTTACATGATTCTGAAATTGTCTGTAAGCGGAAATACTAAAATCTAATAACTGATAAACTGTATGTTATGGGTCAAGCAAACCTGAACTGAATTTTACATTGAACACTGAACTGAGATTGTGAGAGGTATCATCTAACCAATATGCACCAATCTGAGCTAATCGAGGTCCAACCTGTGACCCCAGTTGGAATGGTGTCAGTACTATTCCACGGGTACTAACAATGGCTGTGTGGATCCACTAAGCTACTATCCTGAAAGACTAATAAGTAAGTCCTAAACTGGTGGGTGACCCTTAATAAATTGTCAGTCGTAAACTGGCGGGTGACATCTTTGAGATTGTCAGTCCTTAATTGGCGGGTGATATTTCATAATCCTACACTAGCTACATAGTTCTTGAACTTAGGAACTAAGACTAACGACCATGTCCTAACTGACGGGTAAGTGCTCATCCCTTGGTTCGCTCGGTGCTAAATCCTACTCCCAACTGAACTGACACTGATTTCTGGATTGAATTATATTTAACTAAACTAACAACTGATCATATTAACTAAGTGAATGACAATGCTCATGGTTTACTTGAAACCATCCTATAAATACTGAAACTATGTAAACAACTAAGTAACGTGTGTTCATAACCCTACATGACCCAACGAAATAACAACAGGAACACATGAAAGTTTTGAAACCATAAAAGAGGGAATCACTATTCCAAATTTAATACTTAGGCATTTCATCAAACACATGGGGGTCATGAATTAAATCATGGGAATGATTTAAAAAATATAATAAGAACATACCTTCATTACTAAAACCATGAACCAAGGATTTAACATGAAAATATCAATTCAGTTAATCAGTATGATCAGTAACAGATTTAGCTCAGTCTAGTATAGTCTAAGAATTAGTTCAGTGTCTATTCAGTTGGGAGTAGGATTCAACATCGAGCGAGGGCAGGGATGAAGGCTTCCCTATTAGTTAGGTAGAATCGTTAGTAGCAGTCCCTGTACTCCATAACTGAATAGGCAGCATAAGATGAGGAGTCACCCATTAGATTAAGTCTTGGCTACCTCCCAGGAGTCACCGATTAGATTAGGATTGACTTCCTGTTTAGGGTCACCCGTTAGACAGGCTTGACCATAGAAGTGTCTTTACCCGTGGCATGGTACTGACACCCTTCCAGCTAGGGTTACAGGTTTGACCCTATTAGTTCAGATTTGGGGTATGTCGCTTAGATGAATATCTCCCACAGTCTCAATTTTAGATTCAATCTCAGCAATAGAACTTAGTTTAGTATTACAGAAATCAGGACTGTCAGATACAGTCACACAGCTCAGTAAAGAACTCAGATAGTTCTAGAGATTCAAATATCACCCACTAGATAGGCTTGATCTCAAATTTAGCCAATTATATTCGTTATCAGTAGATTTAGAGATCACCCAATAGATAGGCTTTATCTCAGATTCAGTCAATCAGTATTAATATCAGCAGATTCAATGATCACCCGCTAGATAGGGTTGATCTCAAATTTCAGTACCAGTAGACTCAATTATCATAAATTTAGTATTAGTAAACTAAGATAGCAGTTAACAGTAATCCAGTTATTAGAACTCAGTATTTAGTATTACTATGATTTTAGTTATAGTTTACACATTCATACATATATCCTTATTTAGTATACACATGTTATTTAGTCAGTATAGTTCATGCATATGAGTCCTTACATTCAGCCTTACCTCATCTAGCATACCAGTACATTCTTACATGCTGACTGTAACCACCCAAAAATGGGTCTCGAGATGTCACACGGTGCTTAGGGTCACAAATGATCCCAAGCTAACCCTTCTATTGGCATACTTACAAGCAACTGAATAAAATACATGAATTTGAACAAAATCAGTGGAAACATAAAACTTCTTTGAACTTGACCAATACAAATCTAGTTTTACAAGGGTACAACTCTGCTTTCACAACAAAACTAAAATTAAATACATTAACTTTACTAATTGTCTATGAATCCTCTAATAGTAATGACAATACGTAGCCGGGTCATGACTCCCAACTATCCCAACTTAATATGACTGAATAAAGAAAATACAATACTTTTTAAACTGCATAACTAACTCGAGCCCTTGAATCAAAAGGACTCATTACCTGCTGACTGGAAGTTGCAAACTGACGGAATATGGTATAGGTGCTACAACTTATACCTACATTATGAGACAATGTAACACATAGACATATATGTGGATCATTACTTTGAGGATGTACTGAGTAAATGGGGGTTTATGCAATAGTCATACAATAACATCAATCTTTATAGAAATCATGCATGCTGATAAAAATGACTAACATAGCTTGAGCAAAAACTGAAATCTAAATCTCATAAATTATGAATAAGGAAGCATGTAGCATAAATCTCATGAGTCATAACACCTTATTCTAAAATCTATATCCTTTTCATATTCTCAAATCTTGTTAATTGGATAAAATCTTAAAATAATAACTTTCAGAATATACACTTTAATCTTATGAAAATAAGGGACTTCCTTTGAAACTTAAGAATTATAGCACTTTGGGAAACTTAGGACTTGGGACTTAAAGACTTGGGAACTTTAAGACTGTAACACTTTTTGAAGACTTTGGGACTTCAAACTTTGGAAATCTTAAGATATTAACTTTTAAAATATATACTGAGACTTCAAATCTATAAACTATTTAAAGAGTAGAGGTCTTCTTTGGGAGTTTCTTCTAACCAACATAAACCATGTGAGCTGACATGGAGTCCAACGTCTTGTCCACGTTGGGGAGAGCTGTTCTACACTTGCCATCAGAATAGAACCTTAACTTTAGTGATCACTATCTTAGCTCACTATGGGAAAATTCAAAAACCTACGGTAGCACATAGTTCTGGGGCATGATATCTTGGAATCATACCCAACTCGATACTAAATAATACTCCCATACTTATTGCCTCAGAACTTTTTAGGAAATCCACCTTAAATAGCATAAGAGTTTATAATCAAGACAAATTATGCTTCTCTTCTTTAAATCTCAAACTATGTGAATAATGTGGATTTCTTGTCTTAACTTAGGATCAAAAGATCAATTTCTTTCTTAAAACTTGGTAAACAATCATCAAAGAGACTTAAAATCATAATCTTCTTGAAATATCAGGACTAAATCTTAGGCCTTATAGCCCATGTTTCAAACTCATGTCAAAACATCTCAAAATTCATGCTTGATAACATAAATATTCATAAATCATATTAAAATATGGAAATTTCAGCAATGCTCATGAAAATATAAACAAACTCATGAAATTTATCTTCAACAGCTCTCAAAAACTCATAATCTTGTAAAGATTGATAATGGATATGAAGTCCCAATTTAGAACTCATATATAAATATTCAAAATCATAGAAAAACATCCAACTCAATATGCTTCTTAAAAATATTTCAACACCATCAAAATAATAAGACCAAGAATCTCAATATCATACTTGAACTCACTTTCGAAAATCAGAAAAATTATGTTACACACATAAATACATGAAAATAGTCATGCAATTCAATATTCAATCACTTGTAAACTCATAATCTTCAAACATTATAAATTTGGTATAAACCCTAACTTAAATTTCATGAAAAATCACATAAAAATTCAGTAATTTATATTTAAAACAAGTTTTGGGCATTAGGAAGAAAGGATTGTCCATGTTGAAACCCCACATACCTTAGATGATGATCTTAGATGAGAAAGCTTGAATCTTGGATTTCCTAGGATGAATTGAATGTAAAAAAGACTTGAACTTTTGAATCCTCAATGGTGTTCTTGAAGGTAGGTACTTGAAGCTCTTGATCTAGGGATCTTGAATCTTGAAATATATATATATATATATATATATATATATATATATATATATATATAAACATATATATATATACCCTAAGGTATGTTCTTGAGAGAATTTGAGAGAATGAGGGTATAATTTGGTGTTTGGGGGATGAATCTCATGATTTTGGGGCTATTTAAGGGTGGGAAATGACCCAAATACCCCTTATGGACGCGGTGCTTGACTGCAGTAAATTACACTGGCAGGAATAGGCAGGGCGCCGTCTCACTTATCGCCCCGGCTTACTGCCTCTCACGAAAATGGCTGTAACTTTTAGCTCAGGTATCAGATTTTGGCAAAATTGGTATCGTTGGAAAGCCAATTCAATTATCTATAATTTGGTAGCTCTTGAGATGAAAAATTCCATGTATATAACAAGTTATACACATTTAAAGTAGACCCTTGTAGAATTGAATATCAACTTTTGGATTAATCAAAGGATCTTAGCTCAACTTGACATTAAAAGCTTTCTATGAACATTTTTCACCTCAAAAGCAAATCAAACACGAGGATAAGGATAATGAAACTTATATTCTCATGAGGATCACTTGGATTAGAGCTTAGATGGGTAGGAACCACGATTAGAATTCTAGCACAAAAATATGGGGTATTACATTATCTTCCCCTTTGGAACATTCATCCTCGAATATGGCTAATTAAGCTAAAAACACTGAGAAATCTAAGGATATAAGCTATTGCGCACAACTAAAATAAATTAGTAGCTGAATTTTAAATATAATGAGCTACTGAACTGATCTGCAAATGCATGAATTATCATGAACATAGCTCTATGGCTAAGATAGGAACGAGAGAGTCAACTTATGAGTAACCATTACTTTATGCTGGATCTGATCTTATGAGAAAAAGATGAGAGGTTTATGGCATTAAAACTTAGGGTATTACAATACCCCCTCCTTGGTACAATTCATCACTGAATGACACAGATGTTATTGAAATACTAGGGAAGGACATAGATGATACATAGGATACTTATGGACTGAGCCATGACTTAATATCTGAATCTAAAACTGATGCATGATGCATTTACTGTGCTGAATTTCACAATCTAATTAGATGTGAACAAAGTATCTCTTGAAATGGCCATACTCACGAAATTTTAGGTAGTGAGACTAGACCAAATAAAAAGATGTAAGAAACTATAGAGATCTGTCTGTCTGACTGCTAAACTGGATTTCTGGCTGCACGGACTGAATCATGTTGAATGCTCACACCCAAATAGGGTATTTCTTCAATACCTATCTAAGAATTTCTAAGGCCATTAGGGAGTAAGGGACTCTGGCATAATCTGAACAAGACCTCAGAATAAGGAATTACAACATTGCCTCAAATATAAGCATGAAACATAGCCCTGTGAATCATAAGTTAGGACAGAAGTAATAGGCCTCAAGCAATGCAACTTCTCACTTTAAAACTTAGCCACACTTCGAAAATACTAATTCAGCTAAACTTTCCCCTTAAACACCATACTTACTGACTCGGCTTACAATTCTCACAAAGTATCGACAAATCGATCTACCAGAGTCTAACTTAACTAAACTCTTTCATCATGATCAAGACTAACTCAAAATCACAAGGTATCACATATAACACCATAACACAGTACCAGTCTGAATCATGAATTGCACACATCTATATTTTTCAAAGCTTCTCATCTCAAGAATAATTCTCATTACCACTCCAATAACTACAATCCACCGAGTACTAGATATTCACTAACGCTCAATGTATCCCTCCATATGTATACGAACACGACATTCAAGACTATCTTTATAACACCATATACACCTCTAAACAAATGCTCGTAAAGTACCTTTTCTCTAACTTACAAACGTCTACCAAGAACAACTTCCATGCACCATTCTTTAAAATACACATACGATATTCTCAACTGACTAAGTCATACATAAAACTTTACCTCAATATTACTTTAGACATATAGAATTACATAAAACAAACATATGATAATCTTTCCCAAATATAGCACATAAAACTTCAACTAACCATGACATGTATTAAAGACTTGGCCTCAATCTTTCTTCACATCTACTGCCTTAGCTAAAATAAGCATACAACCATCTTCCATTAATAATAAATGTTTACTCTCTCCCATCTAGACAACTATTCATCATCACTATCTTGATGTTCTATAACATTTTGGCATCACTACTAAAATCTGAAAGTCTGACTTGATTACTTATTCTATCATCCCCCCCTTAGCTTTAAGCTACCACTCTAAGTTTGTGAACCACTAAATAAAATCTGATCTAAACTGAAATCACTTTACTCTAGAGTCTGGGATATAATCGATACACATAAAACTAAAATTTTCCTGAAAGACGGTACCTTCATGAATAACACCCAATGCTAATATATCCTTCTAAGGTTCAACTCTTAAATTTCTATAGCCCCATAATTCATCATATAATAATTTAAACATTCACCAACTTAGATTCTAACACTTCACATTGATATCTCTAAATCCTTACTAAACTATATTAACTCCCTTCATACTCTGCTAATATCATATCTCTAGCTTAAAACAACATCAACCTATGACTCATAAGTTAACTGCCAAGAACATCATATACCACATAGCCTCATTCATACTACTAACCACACAACGCTCACTAAATTTTGAAAAAAATAAAGCCCCATATCACCTTGGGCACACCTCTACATCATACCTGCAATATCATACTAAATTGAGAATAAATAAACTTAATTCTTGCATATACTACTCAAGCCTACTAGATCACTTCCATACAGCTAACATTCACAAACACATCAATCATTATATCCACCATGCTCATTATCTACTATTCAAAATTAGTCTCTAGTTTTAGCTATGATTAACCACAACTTCTCACAATATTCTTATATGTCAAACATCTTAAAACACTACTCTGCTAAAACTTCATAACAATAATAATCAATCATAATCATATGGCCTATCTTATTTATAATCCATCAACACATCCTTCTTTTATACAAGATTACTATTTACGCATCTATACGCCTAACTTCTTTCATAGCTCTATAAGTTTCAACTAAACTCCCTTTTTGTAACTTCAAGGAAGCCTAAATTAACAACACTCAACCACCAAGTACTTTTATCAATAACCTATAATTTTCTAACACTACAAATACTATCAACAACTCTTTTCATACTTCAAGCAAACAACAATTCACCAAAACTAATAGCTCCTTCTCTACCTTCTACTAGACTATCATACCAAGACATATCACTTTATTACTAACTCAATCATATGTAAAAAGATTCGACTATACATATATCTAATAATTCACCCTTACCACCTCTTTGGTCGCTACACATCTAAACTCATACTCCTAAGTTCCACCCAACACAAGAACAACAAGATGCACAACAAATTGCTAGTGAATTAAAATAGGCCTCACACGGCTTCACTAGACTTTGATTTTGTGTTTTGAATAAGAAAATGAGATGAATAACAAAGAAACTATGCTAGTGAATTGAAAGAGCCCCACACAACTTCACCAGACTTTGATTTTATGTTTTGAACAAGAAAATGAGAAGAGTAACAATGCAACTATGCTAGTGAATTGAAAGAGCCCCATACGGCTTCACTAGACTTTTAATTTCAACAATACAATGATGAAAATATTATAAGAGATAGAAACTTGACACACAATATTTAGTGATCTAAGAATACACATCTTACTCTGTCTTAACTGAGCGGTTCATAATATTGAGGATATAAATTTTATCTTGAGGAACTTATGACACACTATAGAACTCCTCTCACACCCTTTGGGTGCATTTTGAAACTTTTTGCTGGCAAACTTAGAGTATTATCAGGGGAGGAAATTGGAACCTGCCAATCATGTTATCTCAAAAATAGTACACAAATAAAGAAGTATAGATTAACATTATGGATTCTGAGGAGGAATCTAAAAGCACATCTGACTTGGGCTTAGCGCACAATTTTTCATAAATATGATAAAGCACTTCAATCTTTGGAACTCAAAAGCACTGATGGGATTCTTTCTAGTCTTCTTATAATCTCATGTCTATCTGTGAAGAGTTAAGCTTAACTATTTTTGGTACCTTAAAAATAAGGCAAAATGGCCTGAATAGAATAGGATGAGAAGCTGGCTAAGTCTCTTAGAGAACCTTTCTATAACATAATCTGAGACTTGAAAGAAGGGAGACACTTCCTAAATGCCTTGTAGCCTTTTGAAGAAAAGTACAGATGTCGTCGTAGTATTCCGTAAGACTCTACTAGACAAAACTTCATAGATACCCTAGGAAACTTGAACTCTGTGATTTGATATAAATTTTGTAACGCCCCAAAAATGGGTCTCGAGACGTCACACGGTGCTTAGGGTCACAAGTGATCCCAAGCTAACCCTTCTACTGGCATACTTACAAGCAACTAAATAAAATACATGAATTTGAACAAAATAAGCGGAAACATAAAACTTCTCTAAACTTGATCAATACAAATCTAGATATACAAGGGTACAACTCTGCTTTCACAACAAAATTAAAATTAAATACATTAACTTTACTTACTGTCTATGAAGACTCTATTAGTACTGACTATAGGTAGTCGGGTCATGACTCCCAACTATCCCAACTTAATAAGACTGAATGAAGAAAATACAATACTTCTCAAACTGCATAACTAACTTGAGCCCTTGAATCAAAAGGACTCATCACCGCTGACTGGAAGCTACGAACTGACTGAATATGGTATATGCGCTACAACTTGAACCAATATTATGAGACAATGTAGCACATAGACTTATATGTGGATTAGTACTTTGAGGATGTACTGAGTATATGGAGGTGTATACAATAGTTAAACAATATCATCAATCTTTATAGAAATCATGCATGCTGATATAAATGACTCACATAGCTTGAGCAAAAACTGAAATATAAATTTAATAAATCATGAATAAATAATCATGTAATATAAATCTCGTGAGTCATTACACCTTATTCTAAAATTTTTATCCTTTTATTGTTCTCAAATCATGTTTACTGGATAAAATCATAAAATAATAACTTTCAGAACATATACTTTAATCTTATGAAAATAAGGGACTTCTTTTGAAACTTAAGAATTATAGCATGTTGGGAAACTTAGGACTTGGGACTCTAAGGATTGGGAAATTTAAGACTATAACACTTTTTGGAGACTTTGGGACTTAAAACTTCGAAAATCTTAAGAAATTAAAATTCAAAATAAATACTAAGACTTCAAATCTATAAACTATTTAAAGAGTAGGGGTCTTCTTTGGGAGATTCTTCTAACTGACATAAACCATGTGAGCTAACATGGAGTACAATGTATTGCCCACATTGGGGAGAGCTTTTCTACCATTGCCATCAGAATAGAACCTTAACTTTAGTGATTACTATCTTAGCCCACTATGGGCAAATTCAAAAACCTATGATGGCACGTAGTCTAAGGCATGACAGACCTTGGAATCATACCCAACTCGATGCTAAATAATAATCCTATACTTATTGCCTCAGAACTTTTTAGGAAATCCACCTTAAAATAGCATAAGAGTTTATAATCAAGAAAAATTTTGCTTCTTTTCTTTAAATCTCAAACTATGTGAATAATGTGGATTCCTTGTCTTAACTTAGGATTGAAAGATTAATTTATTTCTTGAAACATGGTAAATAATCATCAAAGAGGCTTAAAATCATAATCTTCTTGAAATATCAAGACTAAACCTTAGGGTTTAAAGCCTATGTTTTAAACTCATGTCCAAACATCTCAAAATCTATGCTTGATAATATAAACATTCATAAATCATATTAAAATCTGAATGCTCATGAAAATATAAACAAAATCATGAAATTTATCTTCAACAACTCTCAAAAACTCATAATCTTGTAAAGAGTGATAATGGGTATGAAATCCCAATTTAGAACTCATATATAAACAAAATCATTGAAAAACATCCAACTCAATATGCTTCTTAAGAATATTTCAACACCATCAAAACAATAAGATTAAGAATCTCAATATCATACTTGAACTCACTTTTGAAAATCTGAAAAATAGCGTTACACGCATAAATACATGAAAATAGTCATGAAATTCAATATTCAATCACTTGTAAACTCATAATCTTCAAACAATATAATTGGGTATAAACCCAAACTTAAATTTCATGGAAAATCACATAAAAATTCAGTAATTTATAATTTAAAATAAGTTTTGGGCAGAAGGACAAAAAGATTGTCCTTGTTGAAACCCCACATAACTTAGATGATGATCTTAGATGAGCAAGCTTGAATCTTGGATTTCCTAGGATGAATTGAATGTAAAAAAAAACTTGAACTTTTGAATCCTCAATAGTGTTCTTGAAGGTAGACACTTGAAGTACTTGGTCTAGGGATCTTGAATCTTGAATAAATTTGGAAAAAAATATGGTGGAATCTTGAGTTTCTTGAATATTGGGTTGAAACCCTAAGGTATGTTCTTGAGAGAATTTGAGAGAATGAGGGTATAATTTGGTGTTTGGGTTGAATCTCGTGTTATTAGGATATTTAAGGGTGGGAAATGGCCCGAATACCCATCATGGATGCGGAACTTGACTGCAGGAAATTACACTGGCAAGAATAGGTAGGGCGCTGCCTCACTTATCGCCCCGGCTTACTACCTTTCACAAAAATAGTTCTAACTTTTTGATCAGGTAATGAATTTTGGCAAAATTAGTATCATTGGAAAGCTAATTCAATTATATACAATTTTGTAACACCCCAATTCGCTGAACCAGAATGCTACACGGTGCTCATAACCCCAAGGGACGATAAGCTAACCCATGACTGATATCTGTACCTATATACTGTAATTTATGATATAATAAGGCGGAATACATAGAACTGTAAGGCCATAAGGTTCAACTGAATAAAATCATGTGGGTGAAAATACCCAAAACAACTCAATCTAAAAGCTAAATCTGAACGTAAATCTGAAAGCCTCTAAACTATCTGAATAGGGAGTTGAAGGAACATGTCTCTAACTAACTCCGTAAAAATGAAGTGAAAAAATAAATAAATGTATCAAATCATATTTTCCTCGAATCAATGAGGACTCACTGTGTCTTTGCGACTGGAATGCTACCGCTACTGCTGGGCTAGAGCTCGTGTCACGGAACCTATGGTGTAACATGAAAAGAAAGAACCATAGCGCAAATGCGTCAGTACAACTGGAGTACTGAGTATACGAGGAAGGTACACTGAACATAAAGGGTTTCATGCATGAACAACACTGACTGACTAATATGAACATGGGAGTGCAAACACACATATATAGAAACTGGGATCGTGAATACGTGATAGTATGACCTGTAAGCTAATACATGGTTTACTAATAACTTTCATGACTGATACTGAAATTGATAACATGGACGACTGTATCTGACAGTCCTGTATATACTGAAATCTGAAGAATGCCCTGAGTTCTTTTATTGAGACTGATACTAAAACTGTGGGAAGTAGTGTTTAACCGACATGCCCCATGTATGCCATTATGGCTAAGCTGGGGTCCAATCTCTGCCCCAACTGGAGGGGTGTCAATACTGTGCCATGGGTAAGGACAACTTATGAGTGACCCTTATCTGGCAGGTACTTAATGAGAATGGTGGGAACCCTAAACTGATGGATTAAACCACCTCATCAACCCTAATCTGATGGGTTAAGATGTCTCAACCTACACTGGCTACGTAGTTTTAGAACACAAGGATGACTACTAAGAATTACACCCTAAACTGGCGGGTAAGTTCCCATCCTTGGGTCCACTCGGTGCTAACCTCTACTCCCATATGGAGGGACTGGACATGAATAACTGATTGTGCATAACTTAATCTTACTAAATTCCATTAACTGGTGGAATGTTACTGATATCTGATAACTAACTAAGATCATAAGGTTTTCCTGAGTCACATGACTGACTGAAGTCTATGGAATCATAGCTTGAGTTCGGATATCGTGAACATGACATGGCTCTAGGCACACAGCTATAGTTTTCGGGTACAAGTACCCCCAGGACTCGATAGGAGGAAACTGACATACATGACTTAACTTGATCACAATATTTGAGTCCACAATTCACAATATCATAAGTAAGGCTTTCATAATAAGAATGATTCTCAACAAACTATCACATGATCGGGACTACACATAACATGTATATACTTGCATGGCTTCAATAACATGGTCATTCCATATCGCAACAATATCATGAGCATCTCGTACAACTTCTTCAATTCAAGACAATAGCATGAGGATCATGTTGAACATAAACTTAGAACATGGAATCGTCATTTAGGACTTATTATGTCATAAAAGCATGATTTCTATTCCCTTAGGTATTTTCACAAACACTTTACATGCACATCTTAGGCATAGGTGGATTCATCAAGATTACAAATATCCAACCACCAATTTCACATATTTATATGTTAAATACCACCGTATCCTCACAATAAACATACAAAGATCCCATATTAGGAATCATCAAACTCCAACAACATGAACATCAAGCACCAACAACATAAACATCATAATACAAAATTTAGAAGATGGTTCTTGCGCTTCATGGATGAAAGGAGTCCATGAATCACGTATACCTTAGAAGGAAGATTCTTGATGATTGATGGAGGAATTTCATTAAAATTGGATCTTCAAGCTTAGTTACGCAACCCTAGTTATTTTTCTCTTTTAGTTCTCTTGGATTATGAGTTTTGAGATGATAATAGGGTTGTAATATGTTTAGAAGCTATATATTTCGTAGGGTTAAGTTTAGGGACATGTAAGGAGTGTTAAAAGACTTAATTACTCTTAAAAGAAATCAAAACGGAGTGTTTTTGGAACCTGGAACTGACGTGGGTAGCGCCCAAGTGATTGCCTAAGCTAGGTTGGGTGGCACCTAACCAATCGCCTATGTTTGGTTGGGCGGCGCCTAACCAATCGCCTATCCTTACTGTCTCTCACGAAAATGGGCATAACTTTTTGCTCAAGTGTTGGATTAAGGCGAAATTACTATTGTTGGAAAGCTAATTCGATTATCTAAAATTTGGTGGATCTAAACAACCCAAAATACCACAATAATATTGAGTTATAATCGTTCAAAGATGACCCTTGCAAAATCGAACACTAAAACTTGATGGATTCAAAAACTCTTAGCTTGTATTACCTTAAATGACTCATATGAACATGCTTAATGCATCATAAGCTATCCTATCACTAGGATATTCATTGTAATTCATGTACTCAAGTATGAATCACAGAATAGGAGATTTCATACATAGGAATACTTATTCACTTCCTAGCTTAGAAACATGCGGGGTATTACAATATCTCCCCCTTGGGAACATTCGTCCTTGAATGAGAATTTATTGAGAAGGGATACAAGAAAATAGAACTTGAACTGAACATGAAGAACTGCAACTTGATCTCATGACTGACATGCTAAACATACTAAACTCGTGCATATCTGATTCATGGACAACTGACACATGAATGCATGACTGAGTATAAAATGGTTAATAGGTACCAAGTTTATACTGGAAACATGAACGTGAAACTGAATAAGATTAAGGAGAACTATTATCTTGAGCTTGATCTAAATTTGCGGGGAAGAGGTGAGGATACTTGGTATGCATATTTGCTTCTGCTTCCCAAGTAGCTCCCTTATGAGATTGATTTTGCCAAAGAACCTTGACTAGAGAGACTTCTTTGTTCCTCAATCTACGAGTCTGATAATCTAAGATTTCGACTGGAATCTCTTCATAAAAGAGGCTGTTCTGAATATCGATGCTCTGAATAGGGACAACAACTGCTGGGTGACTTATGCACTTCTTTAGCAAAGAGACATGGAAGACTGTATGGACTAAGGTGAGATCTAAAGGCAACTCAAGCTCATAAGCTACCTTGCTGAAGCGACAAAGAATTCTGAAGGGACCGACATACCGGGGATTGAGTTTCCCTTTCTTGCCGAACCTCGTCACTCCCTTCATGGGAGAGATCTTAAGATAGACATAGTCATTGACCTCGAACTCGAGATCCTTTTTACGAATATCTGCATAGGACTTCTGTCAACTCTGACCAGCCTGGAGTCTCTCTCTGATCAACTAAACTTTCTCTAAGGCGTCAAATACTAAGTCAGGACCTATGATTGAGGCCTCACTAACTTTGAACCAACCAATTGGAGATCTACATCGAGCTTCGAATGACGCCATCTGAATACTAGAATGATAACTATTATTGTATGCAAACTTAATCAAAGGTAAGTGGTCGTCCCAACTTCCCTTAAAGTCAATTGTACATGCCCTTAGCATATCTTCAAGAGTATGAATGGTCCTCTCTGCTTGACCATCTGTTTGAGGATGAAATATTGTGCTGAGATGGACTTGGGTACCGAGACCCTTTTGGAATTCTTTCCAAAAGTGAAAAGTGAACTGGGTACCTTTATCTGAGATGATAGATAGTGGAACACCATGTAACCTGACTAACTCCCTAATATAGAGTTTGGCATAACCTTGGTAGAATAAGAAGTACGAATAGAAAGGAAATGAGCTAACTTGGTCATTCTATCTATAATGACCCAGACTGCATCATGCTGATGAAGAGTTCTAGGCAAACCCATCACGAAGTCCATGTTAACTTCTTCCCACTTCCAAGTAGGAATGGTGAAATCTTGCATGGAACCACTAGGTTTCTGATGCTCTATCTTAACCTGCTGACATGTAGAGTACTTAGCCACAAACTCTGCAATATCTCTCTTCATCCCACTCCACCAATAGATCTCCCGCATGTCGTGGTACATCTTAGTGGCCCCTGGATGAATAGAGTATCGCATACCATGCGCTTCTGCAAGAATTTTCTTCCTCCATTCATCTACACCTGGAACACATAGACGATTCTGACAATGAAGAACACCATCTCCCCCTTGGGAGAAAACCTTGACTTTCTGATTTTGAACTGACTCTTTGAGCTTGACAAGGCTAGGATCCCTGTCTTATTTCTCTTTCACCTCAGAAACTAGAGATGACTCTGAACTACTATAAACACATACACCACCCTCTGAAGAATCGACTAACCGAATGCCTAGTCTGGCAAGCTGATGGATCTCCTGAGCAATCTTTTTCTTACTCCTCAACGTGAGAAATACTACCCATGGAGAGTCGACTGAGAGAGTCGGCCACAACATTGGCCTTGCTCAGATGATAAAGAACACTCATGTTGTAATCCTTCAAGAGCTCTAACCACCTTATCTGGCGAAGATTGAGATCTTTTTGGAAAAAGATATACTGGAGGCTTTTATAGTCTGTGAAGACATCTACATGAACTCAATAGAGATAATGTCTCCAAATCTTAGAGGCAAAAACTACCGCTGCTAACTCAAGATCATGAGTAGGATAATTCTTTTCATGTGGCTTTAACTGTCTGGAGACGTAGGCTATGACCTTACCATGCTGCATAAGGACATAACCTAAAACAACTCTGGATGCATCACAATATACTACAAAACCATCTGAACCATCTGGAATAGCTAGAACTAGAGCTGAGGTGAGTCGAGTCTTCAACTCTTAAAAGCTCTTCTCGCATGAATCTGACCACTGAAACTTAATCTTCTTTAGAGTCAATATGGATATGGGAGATGTAATAGAAGAAAATCCCTCAACAAATCATCTATAATAGCCATACAAACCCAAGAAACTCTTAATATTTGATGGAGATACGAGTCTGGGCTAGGTTCTTACTTCCTTGGTTTTCTGAGGATCTACTCTAATGCCATCACCGGAAACAATATGGCCAAGGAATGCTACTGATCTTAGCCAAAATTTGCACTTGCTAAACTTATCGAATAACTGGTGATCCCTGAGAGTCTGAAGAACAAACCTGAGATAGTTTGCATGATCACGCTCTGTGCGAGAATAGACCAAAGTATCATCTATAAAGACTATAACAAACATGTCCAAGTACTGCTTGAAGACACAGTTCATCAAATCCATAAAAACTGTAGGGGCATTGGTAAGACCAAATGACATGACTAAAAATTCGAAGTGACCAACCGAGTACGAAAAGCTATCTTCGAAATGTCATATTCTCTAACTCTGAGCTGATGATAGCCTGATCTGAGGTCTATCTTGGAGAAGTAATTGGCACCCTAAAGTTGGTCGAATAGATCATCAATCCTGGGAAGAAGATAACTATTCTTGACCGTGACCTTGTTGAGTTGACGGTAATTAATACACATCCTGAAAGAACCGTCTTTCTTACACACGAATAATACTGGTGCACCCCATGGGGAAATGCTAGGTCTGATGAATCCCTTATCTAAGAGATCCTTCAACTGATCTTTTAGTTCCTTGAGTTCTGCTGGTGCCATTCTGTATGGAGGAATAGAAATAGGTTGAGTATCCGGAAGAAGGTCTATACTGAAGTCTATTTCCCTTTCGGGAGGAATGCCTAGAAGATCTTCGAGAAAGACATATGAGTATTCATTAACAACAAGGATTGTTTCGAGAAGGGAAGATTCAGAACTGGAATCTTTAACATGCACGAGAGTATACGCACACCCCTTAGAAATTATTTTCCTTTCTCGAAGGTAGGAAACAAGTTGACCACTGAAAGCTGAAATGCTACCCTTCCACTCTAGGACGGGCTCATTCAGGAACTGAAACTAAACTATCCTATTTTTGTAGTCGACTGTGGCATAGCAAGAATGAAGCCAATCTATGCCGAGAATGACATTAAAATTAGTCATCTCTAACTCTACTAAATCTGTTGGCATAGATTTTTTAGATATCATAATCGGGCAGTTCCTGTATACCCTCCGAGCTATGATGGTTTTACCCACTAGGGTAGATACTGAAAAGGGCTCTGGTAGAACTTCAGGACTAATTTTGAAATCTCCTGCTATGTATGGAGCAACAAAAGACAAAGATGCACTTGGGTCTAGCAAAGCATAAGCATGAATATGGAAAATATGTAATTTACCAGTAACGACATCAGGAGAATTTTCCTGATCCTACAGGGACTGAAGTGCATAGATTCTGTTTGGGCGTTGCCCACTGGTAGCACTGAAAATAGCACCCTGCTGGTTCGGGCGACTAGACTGAGCTGTAGAATGATTTTGCTGACCCTGATGACTTGACTGCAGACACTCCCTAATCCTGTGGCCTGGCTTTCGACAACCAAAAAATACATCACTACCGTCTCTGCAAATGCCCTTGTGGTTTTTACCATAAGTCTGACAAAGGGGATTCGTTCGGGCACTGCTAATACTGCCCTGAGATTTAGATCCTGGCGCTTTATGTCTATTGCCATCTCTAAACTTCGGCACTGAAGCGTTGGCAGAGAAAGGAGCTGGAACGGCTGACTTGAAGTAAAACTGTGAACGATTTCCTCCATCTGACTTGGGGTGAGCAAAGTTAAAGTTACCTGGCCTTGCTCTCTTGTTCTGACTCTCCCTTATCTTAAACTTCTGCTCTTCTACTTGCTGGGCATGGGTCATGAGTATAGCTAAGGTCATATCACCGATCATCATCACATACCTACACTCATTTACCATGCTATCATTGACCCCTGACACGAACTTAGCTCTATTGTCTGCAACCACATGAGGAGCATACTTGGCTAGCTGAGTAAATTTGAGAGAATACTCCCTAACCGTCATATTCCCCTACCTAAGGTTGATGAACTCAAGAACTTTGGCTTTCCTCAGCTCTTGGGGAAAGAATCTATCTAAGAAGGCTGTGACAAATTCCTCCCACTCGATAGGGCCTGTATCATCTAACCTCTCATACTTCCACTGTTTGTTACAATCATGAGCAACATCCTGTAACTGGTAGGTGGCTCACTCAGCAATCTCAATAGAAGTAACACCCATGATATCAATGACCTTCTGGACTTGGTCAATGAACTCCTGAGGGTCCTCATAAGACTTAGACCCATGGAAATATGAAGGGTTCATTCGGGTGAAGTCCCAAACCCTAGATGCTTTAGGATTGGCCCCTGGATTGGCCGGAATGACTGGTGGCCATTCATTCTATGCATCCGTAGACTGAGCAAGTATGGTAAATATGGCTCTAAACTTTGCATGGGAAACATGTTTGCCCAAAGGATCTTTGGGCTGAGGAGTTGGCTGGTTTCTTCTCTTTGTGGCCATGGTCTGGAATAAGAGAAGAATAGATTAGACTGAGAGTTTAACTTGTGATTATGCTTATTAGCATGAAATAGATAATGAAGAAAGAGTACTATTCCTAAAACATCTTATAGCCTCCCCCACATAAATGTGGCACGCAATACACCCATGTACAAGACTCTACTAGATGCGGCTTTCAGACTTCCAAGGACTCTATTGAACCTTAGGCTCTGATACCAAGTTTGTAACACCCTGATTCGCTGAACTGGAATGGTACACAGTGCTCATGACCTTGAGGGACCACAAGCTAACCCATGACTGATATCTGTACCTGTATACTACAAATCATGATATAATAAGGCAGAATACATAGAACTGTAGGGCCATAAGGTTCAACTGAATAAAATTATGTGGGTGAAAATACCCAAAACAACTCAATCTGAAAGCTAAGTCTGAACGTAAAAATGATCATAAATCTGAACGCCTCTAAACTATATGAATAAGGAGTTGAAGGAACATGTATCCAACTAACTCCATAAAACTGAACTGAAGAAATAAATAAATGTATCAAATCATATTATCCTCAAATCAATGAGGACTCACTGTGTGTCTGCGATTGGAATGCTCCCGCTACTGCTGGGCTGGAGCTCGAGTCTTGGAACCTATGGTGTAACATGAAAAGAAAGCCCCATAGTGCAAATACGTCAGTACAACTGGAGTACTGAGTATACGAGGAAGGTACACTGAACATAAAGGGTTTCATGCATGAACAACACTGACTGACTAATATGAACATGGGAGTGCAAACACACATATATAGAAACTGGGATCGTGAATACGTAATAGCATGACCTGTAAGCTAATACATGGTTTACTAATAACTTTCATGACTGATACTAAAATTGATAACATGGACGATTGTATCTGACAGTCCTGTATATACTGAAATCTGAAGAATGCCCTGAGTTCTTTTATTGAGACTGATACTAAAACTGTGGGAAGTAGTGTTTAACCGACATGCCCCATGTATGCCGTTATGGCTAAGCTGGGGTCCAATCTCTGCCCCAACTGGAGGGGTGTCAATACTGTGCCATGGGTAAGGACAACTTATGAGTGACCCTTATCTAGCAGGTACTCAATGAGAATGGTGGAAACCCTAAACTGACAGATTAAACTAGCTCATCAACCCTAATCTGATGGGTTAAGATGTCTCAACCTACACTGGCTATGTAGTTTTGGAACACAAGGATGACTACTAAGAATCACACCCTGAACTGGCGGGTGAGTTCCCATCCTTGGGTCCACTCGGTGCTAACCTCTACTCCCATATGGAGGGACTGGACATGAATAATTGACTGTGCATAACTTAATCTTACTAAATTCCATTAACTGGTGGAATGTTACTAATATCTGATAACTGACTAAGATCATGAGGTTTTCCTGAGTCACATGACTGACTGAAGTCGATGGAATCATATCTTGAGTTCGGATATCGTGAACATGACATGGCTCTAGGCACACAGCTATAGTTTTTGGGTACAAGTACCCCCAGGACTCGATAGGAGGAAACTGACATACATGACTTAACTTGATCACAATATTTGAGTCCACAATTCACAATATCATAAGTAAGGCTTTCATAATAAGAATGATTCTCAACAAACTATCACATGATCGGGAATGCACACAACATGTATATACTTGCATGGCTTCAATAACATGGTCATTCCATATCGCAACAATATCATGAGCATCTCGTACAACTTTTTCAATTCAAGACAATAGCACGGGGATCACGTTCAACATAAACTTAGAACATGGAATAGTCATTTAGGACTTATTATGTCATAAAAGCATGATTTCTATTCCCTTAGGTATTTTCACAAACACTTTACATGCACATCTTAGGCATAGGTGGATTCATCAAGATTACAAATATCCAACCAACAATTTCACATATTTATATGTTAAATACCACCATATCCTCACAATAAACATACAAAGATCCCGTATTAGGAATCATCAAACTCCAACCACATGAACATCAAGCACCAACAATATAAACATCATAATACAAAATTTAGAAGATGGTTCTTGAGCTTCATGGATGAAAGGAATCCATGAATCAAATCACGCATACCTTAGAAGGAAGATTCTTGATGATTGACGAAGGAATTTCCTTGAAATTGGATCTTCAAGCTTAGTTACGCAACCCTAGTTGTTTTTATCTTTTAGTGCTCTTGGATTATGAGCTTTGAGATGATAATAGGGTTGTAATATGTTTAGAAGCTATATATTTCGTAGGGTTAAGTTTAGGTACGTGTAAGGAGTGTTAAGAAACTTAATTACCCTTAAAATAACTCGAAGTGGAGTATTTTGGCACCTAGAACTGACTTAGGCGATGCCCAAGTGATTTCCTAAGCAAGTTTGGGCGGCGCCTAACCAATCGCCTATGTTTGGTTGGGCGGCGCCTAACCAATCGCCTCT